>NC_021165.2:69849207-70023411 GCF_000331145.2 Cicer arietinum | reverse complement strand
AAAGAGGAAACCAGCAGGAAATTTCCCCTCTTTCTGGACCGTCGTTACTCTCTCCTTCTCTTTTCATAATAAGTTCATTATTTCGCAGATATTATAAAATTATTTACTTATTAAAATATTATTTTTATCGAATATTATGTTATCAATATCATAAATATAAAGACGAAGAGATTAGATTGAAAATAATATAAGTAATGTTAATTAAAGTTATAATAAAAAAATTATTTATTTTAAAATAATTTTTTACATAATAAAAAAAATTATTATTTCATATCTATCACCTTAAATATGAAAAAGTTGAATAAATGAAAATTAATATAGTTAGACTAAATTATAAACATTAATTTTTATTAATCAAATTTATTTGAATGAAAAAAGTAATTAGTTACTACTAATAATCTATTATCTATAATTGTATCTATACTACATACTGAATCTATAATACTATATATTGTATTTATACTATACAGCATTTTAAAGTGACTTTTTTTTTTAATTTTGATCATTTATTCAAATTATCATTTATAATTTTAGTCTTTATTTTCCTATAAAAAATATTATTTTTTATTTAATTTAAAAATTAAAATTTCCAAATATCTAAATCTTTATATAGAAGGATGTTAAATTTTGGTATAACAATTTTATCCTTTCCTTCAAAATTTATCATCCATTACACTAAAAATATTGAAGATATTTTAAAAAAAGATGGTGTAAAAATTTATAATTTTTATTATTTTTAACATACACACGGCATATTATTATCCGTCTGCCCACTAGTTTTTAATAAAATAAAATAAATTTATAATATATTTAAAAATTTGTGTTGAATTTGTAGCAACGACTATCGGTGCATAAAAGACGAGTTCGGTCAGATTTTTTAGTGTCCTTCATCTAGTTTTAATATTTGATTTGATTAAATTTTAAACTTTAACTTATCTTTTAGTCCGATCAAATTCAATAAATTTTAGATTAATTAAATACGAGACAAAATAAAGATGAGACTGAATTAGTTCAAGGACGAGACGCAAAATAATAATCATTAGATTCTTTTTTAAAAAAAAAAACAATTAAACATAAGTAAACTTATAATAAGTCGGTTACCACTTGTCAATTCATAATAACTCTTAATATTGTTTTATAAATTATAAATTAATAAGTTAGTAATCCAATTGATAATTTTAAAAAAAATATAAATCAATAATAACAAAAAATAATCACTTGTTCTTAAAGTAATTCGAGACACACGAGTAAACAGATAAACAATTTAAATTCATCTTTTTTTTACCTTGTCTTTTATTTTATCTATAATTTTTTATTCTTATATTTTTTTAAATTGAATAAGACTCGTGTGATTGTTTATGGAACAAGACAGATTCCCAGAAAGGACCAAGAGTTGTATACCCCTTTGGTGATGCTCACTAAAGTTGGACTTGCGTGCTCCAAAAACAAATCTACTATGATTGATACTTTTTTCTTCAAATTTAATCATTTATTTAAATATTATTTTTATTTAATTCAATAACTAATTTTTCCAAATATCAAATATCTCTATATAAAAGAATATTAAATTTTGGTATATTATTTTTCTCACTTTTATCCTTCATCTTTTTACCAATTTTATTATCTCTTTAAGTTTAAAAAAAAGTATAAATTTTATTACTTTTATTTATAAAATTATGATGAAAACAGACGCACAACACGTGAGTATCAGTTTGTATGGTTGTGTATAACAGAAAAGCAAACTCACGATTTAACTTGAAGCTACATCCATTAGAGTTGAGCTAACGTGCACTAAATACAAATTGATGGAATTTTAAACGCTAATTTTTTCTTTCAAATTTAATCATCTTACATAATTTTTTATAATTCAATTCTTTTTTATTTAACTTGATAATTGAATTTTCAAATATTTTTTGTTTACAAATATTTTTTTAATTTTTTTATATAAAATAATATTAAATTTCATTATAACATTTTTTCACTTTTACCCTTCATTAATATCCTTCCATTTTATTACCGTTACCCATCAAATAAATCAAGTTTTAGAAGGAATATATATATATATATTGTATAAAATAGAATAAATTCTTAATGGGTTAAAATGTATTGTTGAAAACACAGGTGAAACTTGAAATTACGCTTATTAGAATAGGGCTAACGTGCAATAAAAATAAATTTATTGTGATTCCAAATATAATATCAATTATAATAATTTACAATTGGCCTCCTCATGCTGATTCACATTCTCACTCAATTTGTCTTTTTAATTTAAATAAAAAATAATGATCAAAATATCTAAAATTATTTTTTTCAATTTTTTATATGTAAAATGTCACATAATCTCCAATTGATAAGGAATCTTTCTTGACCTATCAATTCAAATAGAATTTAGTAACAGTTTATCT
Organism: Cicer arietinum; assembly: GCF_000331145.2. Classification (NCBI taxonomy): domain Eukaryota; kingdom Viridiplantae; phylum Streptophyta; class Magnoliopsida; order Fabales; family Fabaceae; genus Cicer; species Cicer arietinum. The sequence goes on along the minus strand of NC_021165.2, from coordinate 70,021,006 downwards.
TATTATCTTATTAGAATAACATTTCATATAAACAATAACACTTTTATTTATTTAATATGTAGTGTGTCAAATATTGTCAATCTATATATATATATATATATATATATACATAACATAAACTTTATTCTTAAATTTGGTAAGGAATAATAATTATAAATTAAAGTGACACTTATAATTATTTTAGATGATTTGAATTTATTTTGTAGTTATGATATGAAACTCATACCACTAAACTGATACTTTGTGAATTTATAAAGATTTCAATAATACGATTTTTCTAATTAATAGTGTTAATTTAAATTATTAGTGAATATTTTATATAGATGAAATCAACATAGGAATACATAATAATTAAAATAGATAAAAACAATATAGAAATACAAATTAATCAATATATAGATCCTACTAGAAATTTGCTTTTACATATAGTAACAAGTTTATACTGAATCAAACTATGATTATAAGGGAACATTAAAATCACATTGAGATTTTAACACCAATTTTACTATAAACTAACACCAATTTTACTATAAACTAACATTTTAATATGTTGGGTAAAAGATATTTAAATAAACTCTAATGAGTTGGTCTAGTGGTAAAAAGATGAATTAAATAAATATAAATCTCTTAATTTATAAATTGTAGGTTCGATCATAGTTAACGTTGTTATAATGAGAAATAAAATATTTGTAGACTATATGTTTGGTTCTCGTTAACAATATTAAAAAATACAAATATAAATTATTTTGTAAATATTAAAAAAATCATAATATAAATATTTACATTTTACAGGTATGTGTATGTAGCACAGACTAAAAGATATCTTAAATATGTAATATTTGAATATTTAATGAATATGAGTTTGATTTCAAGTATTTATTGAAGAATTTGATCCAAACAAAAAATTAACAAAAAAACAATTGAACTGTATATATATATATTAAAGAAGTGAATAAAGTGTTCACATATATTTTTATTTTAAATATAGTTTATTCTAATAGTTTTTAACTTTTCTAAACATTAAAAAATTATTACACACACATATACACCAATTGTAATACTATATGATTAATATACAAAATAATATTTTCTTGTTATTTATATTAAAATTGATTATTTGTACCCTTAAAAATATATATTCTAAAATTAAATGTCAACGTTGACTAAATTAAAATGTTATGACATTATTTTTATATTTGTGATGTTTTGTTTATTAGAGCAAGCTTAAGCCGACACAAAATAAATCCGTTAAAATATTATGAGGTTATTGGCAACCACAAATGTAGTATTTTATAATCGTTTAGACCACTATAAAAGCAATAGTACAATTAACATTTTGTGGTGGTTTTAACAATCACAAATGTCTTATTTTCTTTATATATATATATATATATATATATATATCAATTTTTCTCTCATTTCTACATTCTCTCTACATTCTCGCTCAAAATATTTTTCTTTTATTTTTATTTTTCTCCAAATTTTATTTATGCATTCTCTCTTGACTTTCAATAAGTTTTTCTTTTATGTTTTGTTTTTTAATATTATTTTTTATTTGAAGTTATTTATTTAATGAATATTATTTAATTTTTATTTTGACAGTGGTGATATTGTGTTTATTGTGAAGAGTTGTTATTTATTTGTAAACTTCAAGTCAGATAGACATTACTCTGCATCAAGTTAGTATGTAATGTATTTTAAATATAGATTAGTAATTTATATAATTATTATTAAAAAAAAGTTATATGATTATAAATTATTTTTAGAATGTTAATATTTTATTTTAGAATGTAGAATATATATTTTTTTAAATGGGTTATAATATTATTTTTAAACTTTAATATTAGTAAGATTTTTTAAAAAAAATACTAATAAAATATTTAAATTGTAAAATTTATATTCAAATTAAAATTAAAATGTAGTTATTTTTTAAAATGGTGATGAAGTGTTAATTTTTTTTTATTGTAGTTATTTTTGCTATTATGTTTTATTATGTTAGTAAAACATAATTTTATTAAGAAATTGTAAATTTTATTATGTTAGCAACAAAATAATACTTATGAAAAAAAAATATAATATTGATCTAATCATAAAATATGTAATATATAAACATAAAATGCTTTTATATTATTTTTAAAATACATATAAAAATTCATAATTCAAAATGTTAGTAGATTTGTTCAAAAAAAAAAAAATAGAAATTACATAGTTTATATAATATATGCTAAATAAAAATTTGAAACAAATGTAAAATGTATTGATTTTAATGTAACTATATTTTAAAAAAAAACATTATTAAAATTAATGATATTAATATTTATTCTTAGTCATTCCAAAAAGTTGTACTTGAGTTCGTACACAAAATTTATATACTCTTACGACCTCTATTTTGATTTAGAGAGACATATTTTATGAAAAAAATTAATTAAACATCATTTAAAATTTTATTTTAATTTATAAATAATTTATATTATAATTTATTATATTGTTTATAGATCAAAATCTATACCGACTAACTATGTCAACATCTAACTTGATCAGATCAGATTTAATGATGGAGAAAATAAAACTAATGATAAGATAAATTATTACGATCATCCATCATGTATTCAAATAATATTTTATATTTTCAGTTTTGATTGGGAAGAATATATCATGGATGTAACTTAAGACCCTCCCACACCCACACCTACACCTTCGTATCAGCCCATAACAATTCACACATTATTAATGTTTATAAAACTCAACCAACCAATCGGGTTTTCAATTCACTGTTGAATGCAACTATTGCCAATAATACAATTTAACTAAGTCAAAGTTTCCTCCTACTTACTTTAACCCCTTTTAGTATAGAATATCTTTTTACATTTTATGTTAATCAATTTACAAGAATTAATCTCGTATTTATGAACGGTCACATTACATTTTTAGTATGTTTCTTTGAACCTCGCTTTTCTTTTGTAAATTTTTTAAATCCCATGTAGCCTTGACCTTTATATAAACACTTTTATTTTAAAAAAATTTAAATCTCATGTAGCCTCAATCTTTATATAAACACTTTTTTTTTGTACATTTTTTAAATCCCATGTAGCCTCGACCTTTATATAAAGATATTATTGTTTATAATAATTTAGACTATCTTCAATCTTTCAATAGCTTTTGTAGATATGTTCGATTTTAATATTCTCGCCTTTTCTGCTTATTGTATTGATTCTATATATACATACACGTGAAAATAGATCAAATCCAGTTATATTTTTGTACGTTTTGAGTTTTATTTAAATTAAAAAATTTAGGTTTAAATTTGACTTATTATTTATCATCAGTCCAATTTTAACTTCTAATTTAGTCATTTTTAAAATTTGACAAGGTCTGGATATTTATTTAAAAACATACATCATAATTATTTTATAAAAATATATATCGCTCATTGTTAACTTTTTGTAAATAAATGAATAAATTGACATAACAACGTATTTTAATTCTATTTTAATATTTAATATTATTTTTTTAAATATTTAATACTATACTATATTTTATTTTAATTATATTTCAAAATAATATATTTAAATATTTTAAACATTAATCTAAAGTAATATGATTAAATTACAGAAAATAATAACAAATTTCTGATTTAATATAAAAAAACAAAACTTAATATTCTATAAATAATAATAATAAAATATTAAGTCGTTATAATTTAAAATATTTTTTCCACTGTCTTAAAGTGATTTTTTTAATTAAATGAACTTTCAGAAAACTTTGATTTGACTTATAAAAAAATCTAATTAACCTGTCATAAACTAATCGTAGTTCCTTATTAATTGAAATGATTTATTTCCACTCTTAGTTGTTTGAATTTCATGACATTTGTGACCAATTAATTTTATTTAATTTTTTGTACACCTACACAATCAAATTACTCAACCTCTTGTGCCACCAAATAGATAGAAATTATTAAGGACACCACGCTAGTAATGGGTGTGAATCCTCTTCATTTACTGGGTAGTTTTATTTAGAAGTCCCCTAAATGTAATAGTAATATTTTTAAAATAATATTATTTTATTATATTTGTATTTGACAAAAAAAAAAATTATTAGATTTGTCTTTTTCTCTCAAGAATGTAAATCATTACATATTCAAATTTGTGCACCGACTAGAATCTGCATTTTGGATCCTTATTTCTTCGTATGTGGCCATTGAGCCAGATTTCGAATTTAAAAAGATATACTCACTCAACCTAATTAAAACAAAAAACAAAAAAAGTTTATTCAAGTGAGTATATAAATTATTATAGTAGCTAAGTGGCTCAAAATGAATGGTGTGGTTGCTGCTTTAACCAGAAACATTGGATACACCCAAGTGACCAAAACCAACCAACCAACCAACTAATTCCCAGTTTTCACCTCCCTCACAAATGCAACACTTTATCATCGAGTTGTCATCATCATATATTATTGTACATTATCTTTCAGAGTATTAATTGGGGCTTGTCAAATGCCTAGTGACAAAACAATTTATGTGTAATTGGTCTTGTTGATGACCAGAAAAAATTAGGCCATATAGTTTATTTTAAAAAGCAAGTATATTTTAATTGGTAAAGTAGGTCATGGATTAATTTCATTAATAAATTGAACATATCCTCATGTTACTCGTGCTGCTCCACACAACCTAAAGATGATGTAGGCCATGATCCTCTTAGAGTCTTTTGCCCACATGGTTCTTTTTTTACTACAATTATACTAAATTAAACAAAATATTAATAAAATTAAAAGAGAGATTAATAATATTTTTATTAATAATTGATTTGTTTGTCATGAAGTGAGAGTGATATATGTATTATTAATTAGAGAATATAATTGAAAAAATATATTTAATATTACATCAAAAATTAAAAAATTCATTAATTTTGAAATAATTTATTTTTACAACTAACTCACCCATTGCAGAACCGAGGAAATAAAATTTAATTTTCATATATTCTTAATGTAAATTGAAAAAAACTGTACATATAGTCAACACACTTAAATAACTTACTTGTGTGAATTTTAAAATATTAAGATCAAACATAAATATTTTTAATAATTTACTGGTTGTGATTCATTAACAATATACAACTTTTGACACTAAACAATAAATTATATTCTACATTATATATGACACTATCTCATCTTCTTTTTCTAGTGAATGATTAGATTTAATGCATAATTACAAGTTTATTATAGTGAACAATGATTAAGGCCAGGGTATCCATCGCCAGGTTCTTTCCCTTAATTAACATCATGTTAAATAGAAACTTTGATTGTGGTCTTGAAAAACGTGGTGTCTATTTGGATTTATTTTTGAAAGAATTAAAAGTGATTTTAGTATATTTGAAATCTTTTAATAGAATTTATTGTCTATTATATCAATTCTAATTTAAAATTAAAATTTGTAAATATGATTTTCACACTTAAATGTATTTTCAAATAAACATTTACGTAAATATATCTAAACATAAATAATTTTATTCTAAATTAATCACTTAAAAATTAAATCAATTCAACTTTTAACTTCATATGTTTAAAAAAAAATATATTTACAAATGTAAAATAATTTTACTATATATATGAAATTATGAATATATAAAAGTATAAAATTTTATACATTATCGATGTAACGTTATTTTAGACTTAATTGAAATTTTAGTCCATCTATTTTGACTGATTTACGAAATTAGTTCCCCTATTTTAAAAGTCCACAGTTACGGTCTCTCATTATGATTTTTTAACTAAAAAATAATGATGTAAGATGTTTTAAATAACGTGACATGTGAGAGGATAATATAAAATGATTAACACCGATGAAATTGGAATAAAACGCAGTAAAACTTTAGCTTTCCACTTAATAAATTTTTTATATTTTTAATTTAATTAATGACATATGAATAATTCATACATCTAGATGATTATATATCATAGAATTATATATCACATCATTGAAAATATGTCAATTTGATATTTTTTAGTTCAAAAATTTCAAAAAGAAATAAAAATTATCGACTTTTAAAATAAAAAAACCATTTATATAAATTAATAATAATAGAGATACTAAAAGTGCAATTAATCCACTATTTTATATTCACAGTCTATATACTAACAGAAAAGAAAAGGGGTGATTTTCTGCTTCTCCGACCATCAAGAAAATTACCAATGATGGATCACAAAAGTCATAAGTTAACACCAAAAGAAAACATACTATATATTTACCTAAAATTGAATAAAAAATTAATGGAGAATCTAAATTACTTGCAGACTTGATTATGAACATGACAAAATTATCTGAATGAAAAAAGAAAAAAAAAAAACTTACTTTTAGTCAGCTACACTAATTAATTTCATAAATCTCATCATAATCATCCCCCTCTGACAACTTTAAAATAAAATCTACAATTATATGAAAGCTTTTAGCCAAAAGGTAGAAACCACAAAGCATGACCAAAACTCCAACACATGTAATCCATAAATGCTTTTGTGGTTGAGTTGCAGTTTGATATCCATAGCTGAAACACCATAATAGGAAGCATATAGCAATGAAAGATGTAATTATGTGCAATAATGTTGAACGAATTGGTAACTGCAATGCCATTTTTCAATAACAGATTTGCGAATAGCAAAACAAAGTTATTTATTTGTTGTATTTAAACCTAATTGATCCGAAATATGGTGAAACAGATATAACGATATAGTAGGTTAATTTATTTTGATTTGAATTTTATCCAATTCATTCCTCTTAGTTCTCTAACAACCTTATCGTTAACTCAGTTTCTGTTTTAAATTTAAACTCAATTCTTTCCAAATCATTCTAAAGAAGTTCGGATTAAATTAAGTTTAGTTCGGGTGGTTTTTGGTTGTCTGCTGTGAAATTTTCTATTTCTATTTTAAATTTTTAAATTTAATTATTAGTTGAGTTTCAGTTTTTCTTTTATTTAAATTAAATCATTCTATTAATCATGTTTTGTTATGAATTAAAAACTCATAAAATAATTAAAAACGAAAAAAACATTAAATTAAGTTTTAATTATTTTAAATATTATTAAATTATGATTATTTAATTATAGTAAATGTAGTAATTATTGTTGAAAATGAATGATAGTAGTGGAAGATGACATTCATAACAGTAATCGGTCGTCGAACGCAGCTAACTGGTTAAAAAAGATAGTTGATTATTAAAGGTGATTGAAGTGTGATTGACAATGACTATAGTGATTGATAGTGGTGGTGCTGATGGTTGGTAGTTGGTGGTGACAAGTGATAGAGACAGTGGTCAGTGATGGTCAATGGTGGGTAAGTTGTGATAATGGAGGTGGTCAGACATAGTGGCCGGAGGTGGGTGATGGGAGATGGTGGGTGGAGGTTGCTAGTGGTGAGAGGTAGGTGCTCGATGCTCGAAGATGGGGTGGTGGTTGTTAGAAATGGGCGATTCTTAGTGTTGGTGGTGGCGAAAGGTGGTGATCGAGGTGGGTGGTCGATCATAATGGAGGTGTCGGAGATGATGATCGGTGATGGTGACATATTGATTTAAAAAAAATTATAAAACTTCTTTTTAATTAAAATTTTTTTTTTCAAATTATGTAAAAAATCAATTTGATCTCATTTTACCCGAATAAATTTTATATTGATTTTCTAAACCAAAAACTTAAAACTCAGGACCACCGAAATAGACCTTAGGTTTTTATTTTTAAGATTTAATTTATAGTAATAAGATAGTAAATATAGCTATTGTAAAAAAAATATATAAGACTTAAATCAATTTTGTGTTCCTATAAAATTTAAAAATTTGGTTTATAATTTTCTAAAAAAATCACATTTCTTAGTCCTACAAATTTATCCTATAAACGATTTTTTTTTTTTATAATCTCCATAATATCTGCATCGAAACGAAATATTTTTATTTTCGGACCTCACAGTTATATAAATTGTGATAGAGAGTTAATGGTTAATTAAATATATGAATTATTAGTTAAAAATATTTTTATTTATAATGATAGATGGTTTATAGTTAATTAAATCTGAGGTATTAGATAAAATTATTTTATTTAGTTTTTTTTATATATTAGTTGTTATTTTAATTATTTATGGTTTGAGTATATTTTTTTAGAACCTTTGTGATTATATGACATGGATGGCTAAGAATTATTTTTAGAATAGTATATATAAGTGTAATGACCTCATTGTGGAAAATCAATCAATAAAGAAAAAATGTATTTTTTTTTCTAAAAAGAATATTAAAAAAATAAATAAATAACATAACAATTAATATATAAAAAACTAAATAAAATATTTTAAATTAATAATTCATAGATTTAATTAATTATAAATCATTTATCAGGATGTGAATTTTAAATAGTATTTATCACTTCTTCTATTAAAAAAATAGTATATATTACAATAAACATAAAAAAAAATTATAAAGTTGTAACTATAAATAATGTAAAGATGTATCATATAGAATAAATATATTTATATTTACATGCAGGTGCATGGCAATGCTTAATTTTGTGGGTATTATTAGAACCCATACTCATATCTATAATATTGACTTTTACTCTACTTATTGCAGATAATTTTTTCAAGTATTTTGAAGTTTAGGTTCAATCTTCTTAAATCATCACATATTTCTACCTCTCTAAATGATGAACACTTCTACCATTCGCACCATGTTTCTAAAAACTTCACGTGTTTTTAGAAATGTATTTTTAGAATGTATAAATTGTCGGAAAAATAATTTCAAACTAACACAAATTTTTTTCATTAATGTATAATTGAATTCACGTTGGTGATGAAAGTTTTTTCTAAAGAATTTATAAGCTATTATATGATACAAAATTGTAAGACAATTTGGGAACGGATTGCGAGCTTACAAGAAGAAATAAAGACAATTTGGGAACGGGTTGCGAGCTTACAAGAAGAAATAAGTTTGCATGTATCAACTTATGGTTTTAGTCTCATTCGACCCCTAATTTTTCATCTTTATATCGAATTTTAATTTCCAGTAATATAAACTTCGGATATTGTATTTGAGAGACAAAATCAAGAGGACAAATGAACATTCACCTTAGTCTAAACTTCCTATTTGCGCCCTTGTATCGCAATTGGACATGAGAAATTTTTTTCTCAAATATCCAAATAAATCCTTGTTTTAGGCCTAATCCTTCAACAAAGTATAACCAATTAAATTTGTTTTTCACTAGACAATTTTCAAAATCAACTTTAGACTCCCTTGTTTCATATGAAGTTCGGTGCTTACACATATGATACATCCATACAAACATGAGAATGAGATATTTTTGAAATACAACATACAACTATAAGATATTTGTGATCAAACTAAAAATTGTATTTTTTTTTTTTTTTTTGCCTAAATGAAAAATGAAAAGGGTTGTGGAGCTTTTTGTGTATGGGAAAAAGGATTTTATTTCAAAATGTACACAAAACTACCTAATTTTTTAATTTGTATGTTTACTCTCTATTCTACTTGGTCAGAAAACAGTATGACTAAATACTATAGAGCATGTTTTAATTTGTTCAGAGTAAGATGAATGATTAGAAAAGACTACAGTTATTACACACATTGAAGCAAGCAACACAACAAACAAACCTTTACACCAAGAAAGAAAAAAGGGAAGAAAAGACACAATCAATTGTTAACTTGTACTACAAGAAACGACAATGGCGTTACCAGACAATAACAATACAACCGCCCAAAACATACATCTCTATATCCCAATGGAGATGAACTTGTTTGTTGAACAAGTTAGAACAAAGACGAATCAGAAACTGTGATATAATTTTCTAACACTGTACAAGTGTGAGGCACACACACAAAAAAAAGAATGTGACTATGGAAGAGAAGCTCTTGTACTTTTCCATGAATTTCTCCTATGTGTGAGTTGAGGGGTGAAGCTAAGGCCAAACATCTCCTTGAGAAATCTTCCTTGTTCTGAAAATCTTACTAACCTTGCAACAATTGCAGCACTCTGCATTACATGGTTCATATCAGTGTCGCTCCATAAACGGTTTGCTAGCTGCATCCTTCTGCGCTTTGAATCCAATCCAATGCCCCATTCCTTGAATACCCTTTTTCTTTCTTCCTCAGAAAACCTCTTCTGCATAAGCTTTACAAGCATTTCTCTCTCCCGCCGAAGAGCTTTCACACTGCGGTCGCCAAAGAAACACGTCAATATGAAATGTAACAGTGAAGAAGCAAGCCACCATAGTGCAAGTAATAGAAAAAACTGTAAAGTGTTTTTTTAACAGATTTTCTTCTATTGGTTGAAAATCGGCGAAATTTGTATGGAACCTATTTTCTAAAATGTTCACTATCCATTTATTTGTAGTTATTTCGTGAAGAATCAAATAACTAAAATTTATGAAAGTTTGAAGAATTGGTCTACTCAATAAAAACACTAATTTTGACAATCAGATTTATAAAATTCAATTTTTATAATGAATTATTAAACAAAATTAGAGTTACTCCTTAAGTAACTTGACCCATCATCTTTTTAAAATAGGGAGACTTATTTGTCAATAGGAAAGTGTCTTAAAGTGTTCGAGAGTGTAATGCTAGCTCCTTTGTTAATATACTAACCAAAACTCAGTGTCCAACCCTCAAGACTACACATGATGTATGTTTGCATTATGAGGAAAAATAGGCATATATGATCTATTTCTCAAAATAATTTTTCAAATTCAACATCAGAAGCACCCCTAAAGGAAATATTCATTTGCAAAATATATCACATTCTCAAATAAATTTAGGAGTGAAGAAAGAGTGAACCTTGAAGCTAATGTGATTGTTTGGCTGTCTTTCTCAGATTGGTCTCCATAAAAAAATGTTTCTTTTAAGAAACTTAGTCTTCTAAGCTCTACCTCCATGTAAATGGAGTCTGTTTGGTCACCCTTGAACAAAAGAAAGAAGTAGGTCCTGTGGGTTAATGGTACATAGCAAGATTGCCACAGTTCAATTATCTCTTTTTGTTGTCTCTTGAACTGCAGAGACCAGTTCAAAGGAGTTCCTGGTGCCTCCAGCATTGGATCCAACCCTACATCTTTCACATTCCTCTCAAAATTCAATAGTTTTTGTCCTGTCTCCTGATCCTACAATTCAGAAGAAAAAAGTGGTCAACAACATCATCAAGTACTAAGACTAAACAACAAATTTCCAAATTAAGTTTTAAATTTTCAAAGGAACATTGAATGGAGAATCAGCATCTCTTTACTTGAACCTCAAGAATCAAAAAGGAAACTGGAATTATTAATTCTCACCTGCTTTTCATATTCAAGTTTGACCATTTCTTTCATCCCAGCAACAAAAGTATGGATGCTAGTAACATCATCATCAGCAGATGTTCTCATGCTGTTGCCTCTAAGCTCATCCACCGACGGACTTCCAATAGAAGACTGAGAATCGTTCCTTGAAAACCTTGTGGAGTCATCGTAGTTCAATGGAGGGAACTTCCTCCACAAACCATCTGGTCTTCCAGGAAATCCTGTTTCAAACCCATTGGCTGGAGTCCTCTCCATTTCTCCTGTCTCAGGAGAACCAGTCATGTGATACTCCGAACAACTCCGGCTTCTAGTTAATTTGATATTCTTATAATTAGACATGTTTCCTAACATGACATGTAGAGATTGTTCATTCCGAAGACCGTATGTTGAGTTTCCTTGGTTCTGACTGTCTTCATTCAAATTTGTAGATATTTCCTGGCTTGATCCATTTCCCCCTCCAGATCCTGTCAAAGCCAACACCCCATTGTCACTAGGCGATGGATCGAGATATTCTGAGTTGTCTCTACTTGACTCCTCCAACTCGACACATCGAACTTCTTTGCAGTATTCATCAAGGTCTTCTGTACAAGCAAAAGGGTAATAAAGGTATAATGACAGGACCTGATTCAATTCTACTCTAGAATACCAACAATTTATCAAACCTTTAATTATACAGGTAGGAAGATGAAATGACTTACCATCTTGATTACTTCCACTGTCTCCACCATTATAGTGAGGATTGTTGAACTCTCTAATGCGTATATTGGGACCGCAGATGCTTGATGACTCTGATACTGAACAGTCATCTTCCCAAATATCTTCTCCTTCCTGCCAACCAAGGTGATTATTAATGCAAGGCGGAACAAAAACGAGTAAATACAAATTTAGAAGCCATGAACTCAAACATGTAATAAAATTTTCACTAGCAATTACAAAATGCGAATTACTTTTTTAGATTTCTGCTCCTTTCCCACCATGCGCAGCAAATCCTCGATCCTTGATTCAGCAAGATCACGTTGCTTAGTTAGCTCCCTGATTTGCTTATCCATCTGAATAATTGAAACCCATTTTATCAACATCTAAGGAGTAAGGATTATTTAAAATGAGCCGGAACGAAATATTGTTAAGCATCATACAACTATATCTTAGTGATCTAATTTCACCCAAAAATTATGGCTATTAAGATATATAAAATGGATACACTAGTATTTCCAAGGAAACTGTATCTTCTAATCACAGACAAAGCTTAAGTAACAACAATAAGATCAGATGTGAGTCTGTGATGCTACCTTTTCTAGCTATAGGATACATGAACTAAAAAGGGATTAAGTATTGTTCACTACACAATATATTGTTTTAAATAGTATCTTTGAAGTCTCATATCTAAACATATTGAATTATCGATGATCAATACTAACATAATAGCATTAAGAATTCAGACAGCAAATTATAACCTTTTCTAACTGGAGATCTTTCTTTCTCAACAATGCTGCATAATCACAATTGGAGGTAGCAGCAGGAACTTTTAACTCGCTCTCCAACCTGGCCACCTCTTTCTGCAAATGCTTGACCAAGGCCTTATCAGACATCACTACATTCACCTGTGCTTTAGTGGTCACTTCTTTTGCACAACAAGCAAAAAGAAGTGTATTTCTAGTTTGCTCAACATGACTTCGCGCAGGGCTCAAAGTGCAAACGATAGCTGTTCTAGCATTGCCACCTAAACAAGGCTGCAGTATGCGTGTCAACTTTGAATCTCTGTAATTGATGTGTCCATGTCTTCCCTTACTGCATTCAGTCACATATCACAATTATGTCAATGGAACTTCAAACTTTTTGTTGTTGAATTAGTGCAGAAAAAGAATCAACATAAATTAAACTTCCAAGTTTTGCATATTAATCTGTCTTTGTTGTTGTCACTATTTCTTAAATATGGATGAAATTAATATTACATCAACAAAATTTCAGCTCTCTAACAGAAATTTAACCTATGTGAATCTGTGATTATAATAGCCCTCAGTTCTATAATTTGAAAAGAAAAAGTTACAGCCAACCAGTTCATAAAGAAAAACTAGATATATTATAAAGAAACATGTAAACCACAGGAATTATAATTTTGTTGTAAGTTTTGTAACTACATTAGATCTAAAGTAAGTAAACAGAGATAGACATTTTAAGCCAAGGGTGAAGTGAACAACCTAAGCTTACGAATGACGGTACTAAGAGTAAGCAAACTCCGGTTTATATGACAACCTTCTTTCAATCTCACCCCAGCTGATGATACCTGAGATGCGCGCTCACTTCCTGCCAAATCAACAAAATTCTGCAGAGAAACAAAGACAAATTATATACAATTATATAATCTTTGATAAAGATTTTATCGACGAATTTAAAAATGGAAACTTACCACACTAGCAGATAGGGTGGCTGAGTTGCCTTTTCCCAGAAATTCCCTGGCAGAACTTTCCATTGTCTGAAAGGTTACAACTTCATTAATGGAAGTCTATTAGTAAAATAATATAAAGTACAATATTTCAAGCAGTCACATACCAATCTGATAATTTGGTGAGATCTAGAACTCTTTTCATTCAGGTATGTCTCTCCAACCTGTCTCTGAGCTGCAAGAATAAAGTAGGCAATATAATGCATCATGCATGCGCTCGCATTGTGGCATCGATACAAATTCAACGATGTTTTCATTACATAGAAAAATGTGCAAGAAAGCTACGCAAGTTCCTTTACCTTCACAAAACGATAGAAGTTCTTTCAAATGCCCCCAGTCCTGTAGAGTCTCCTCTGTAAGTTTCTCCAAAATGGGTCCTCTCTAATAAAAAGACGAAAATTTATGAAATAACTTTTAATTATACAGTCTTTTGTATTAAACTTATATATATAAGTATAAAGACATTCACCTCAGGATCATCACGCAGCCTAAGTGGAGTGCTATCTGTGCTAAGGAGGTCTCTAACAACTTCATTGTAAATTTCAATTGCTGAGAACTTCAATGCAAATGCTCTTTCTTCATGCTAAACAAATCAAAGTAAAACTTGTGTCAATAGCACTTTGTTATCTATCAAACAAGAGTCGCTAGAGTTTAACAGTCATATTATCAATTATCAATTATAATAATAGTTTAATTACCCTCTTTACATAGTCAAATATATCTGCAACAGCAAATTCGGTTATTCCAACCATAGTGTATGTCTTTCCACTGCTTGTTTGTCCATATGCAAAAATACTCGCTGAAAGAATGTAAAGACACCAATGTTAATCAAAAAGATGGAAGGTGGTTCACGAGAAACAAAAGCCAGCATAATAATAAATTAATAATTTGTACTCACAATTAATTCCACCAACAACTGAAAGGGCAATTTCTTTGGCTCCTTCCTCATATACCTGCCTTGTAGCACAGTCACCCCGAAATACTCTGTCTACCACCAATCACAACATAAATTCAGAAACACTCTGTCCATGATAAATTACCACCAATCCAATGTCTCAAAAAATAAAAAATAAAAACTTGGATTCTTGTAATGACTAATCTATTGTGTTCTTCCCTCTCAACAAGGTTTTCTCTATACGCAAGAATCAGAGATCGAACCACTGACCACTTGTTTAAGGTGTCCAAGTCCGTTAGCACTCAGATCAACCCATTGTTGGTAAAATGCAATGGAATCAGAAACTACTAAAAATGAAACTAAGGTGTACACAAATTTAAAGAAAAATGAAAAAGCAAAATGAAGATTTAAAATAGAAATTAATTCCTTACCAAATGTGTAGGCACTTGGAAATGTAGAACCTTCACGAAGAGTATTACGGTACAAGATGGTAGTATCATTAATACATTCCCAATCTGCTGATTCATTAGCAGAAATTTCCTTATCACTCAAAGGTCTCAACCTTAGTAACACAAGAATCTTCTCTTCAGCCCCACTCACTCCTCCTTGCATCTTCTCCCATTTAGACAACTCTTCTCCAGCAATAGCTCCCATTTCTCACTCCCAAACCCAACCCAAATGCTCTTTCCACAGGCTAATCACAATTCAAAACAACCCCATCTTTCCTAAAAGAGAAAAAGTGCCACGGCTAATTATTATTATTAAACTTATTCTTCATTTTCACTAAAATGCAAGCCATTTTATATATTTAAAAGAAAAATCAACTACAAGTTCCATAAAAAATAACTACTATATGAAAAAAGAAGATAGTCATAATGATGGAATGACCAAACGAAGAAGATAAAAAAGCCATTAATTGCGGTTGTTAAAAATAAAATAGGCAATATCAACAACGACTAGCTAACTTTAGATTATATACAACCAAGAGAAAGAGAGACAAAGACAAAACAGAATGCTAACTAATTACGTTTTTATCATCATCAACAAAAAAATTATAAGTGGTTGGTTGGCAATATATTATATATCACGACCTAATAGAAGACTTCTGTTTTAAGAGAGAGAAGAGAGATTATCAAAATCAAATCATATTTTTAGAGGCCATTCTTTGATACCAAGCTTCAACTAAAGTGTACTCTATAAAGTCTAGAAATAAGTGAATAATACTAATGAAAAAAAGAAAAAGAGAATAGTGCTGGGACCATAACTAATTTAAGAAATACAAAACTTTCCATTTCAATGCTTGAGAACAAAGTAACATATTTTTACATTTACATTAAATAATTATTATTATTATAAAATTTACCATAGCATTGGTCCCAAACAAACAGGACCTAACTTCTTCTTTTTCAATTTTCACTCTCCTACAAAAGCAACTCACACATAAACCAAGGAATTTTCAAAATCCTCTGTTTTTCAGTAATGATGTTCTTATGAAAAAACTCTACAGCGGTGATCGTAATTCAATAACTCAAACCATAACTGCTCCAGTTTATGGTTCAAAACTGGAGTGGATTTTTGAACTAAGCAAGTGAAATTCAATCTAATCTAATCTAATCCGAATCCGAATCAGAATCAAGCAAAATGTAGCATTAAACTTTGGAATTTATGAACCGAAAAATAGAAAGAAAAAATATACAACATCACCGACAAACCGATATCATAAAGAAGAATAATAAAAGAAAGAGACAGTGCTTTGTAATGGATAAAGCATCATAAATAAATAAATAAATAAATAAATAAATAAAACAGTGAGAATATGAAACAAGTTCAGTTCACAAGCCACGATCTGAAATAGAAGAAACCTACCAAATTTACAACGACACGAGACATTGTGAGTTAAGAAGAGAGTCGTAGGTTGCTTTGCTTGCTCTCTCTCTCTCTGTCTCTCAATGTGTCAAATTCTTGGATATTGAAGTTTTTGTCTCTTTTCTTTTTTTTTAATTTGACTTTTTTTTATTACCTCGTTCAGGTGGGAAAAATAAAAGAGTAAATGACGAATGTGTCCTTGCTTTTTGTTTATGTGTTTGGATTTGCGAAGAAAAGCTGTAGCGATCACGTGATGGTATGAACAGATGGGAGGCAGTGTGTGGTACCACATTACGTAGATTTAAGCGATTGAGATACAAACGCTGTTTAGGTGCGTGGGCGAGTGGGGATGCAACTACTTATACCCACTAACGTTAATGATTTTTAATTACTGGTTTTTTTGAAACCGTCCATACAGATCGAACTACTCTTACTCTCTAACATGAGCACCGAAGCACGTTTGGGGTTTTCTGTGTGTAACGGTCACTGGAGTTAAGAATGCTCTACAACTTCCAACTATTTTTTTATTTATTTATTTTATACTTCACCGCTGAATATTCAAAAGTCACATTACTTATTTTATTATAAACTACTAAACCTTATATCCGTGCTATGCACCTATTGTTCACAAATATTCCTATTGGAAAGTTTATTATGCCTTTGAATTGAGAAATATACTTAAAGACTGATAACAAATTTTATACAAAGATATTTTTGTTTTTTTTTTAATAAAAATAGTTGATTAAATTCATCATGCTTTTGAAAGGAAATGTTGCTATAAATTGATACTTATATATAAACATTATATTTTAATTGTCATCTAATACTTTTGACGTGTCTGATAATGTGAGAGTTAAAAATAATTTATTAAATTAATATTTTTTTTAAAATAAAATATGTTGAAAATTGACAATAACTCTTATATATAAAGATTATTATTTTTATTTTTTATAATAGAAATAGTTGACTAAGTTAATCATATATTTAAATAAAAAATATTGCTTGAGATTGATATCAACTTCCATATATAAATATTATAGATTTCTACTTTTTAATAATAAAAATAGTAGAATAAGGCTATGTTTAGTAATGTAAAAAATATGAGTTTATAGTTTATAATATTTTTTGATAAACTGATTCAAGTGGCTTATAAGTTTGTAGTTTATTATTTTTTCTTTCAATTTTATTTTTATTATTGTAGTTAAAATTATTTTTTATCATTTATAAATTAGTTATTATAATTTTAAATAAATAATTTTAAAATAATTCAAATAAATAATTTAAAATCTAAAATGATTTTAATAATTAATAATTTAAAGTAAGTAATTTAATCTGATTTTTATTTATTATAATTTTAATTTTAAATTATTTATTTATTATAATTTTAAATTATTTATAAATAGTTTGAATTTTAAATAATTAATATTTTAAAGTAAATAAATTATTTATTTCAATTTAGAATAGATAAATAAATAAAATAGATCGCATTGATAAATTTTAAATTATTATTTTTAAAATATTTTAAACTTTAATTAATAAAATTTATTTATAATTAACAATGTATTTTTATGTTATTTTTTATTTAAATTTATTAAATTATTAATTTTATTAATACTTCAATTAATTTAACAACTATCAGTTATAAATTATAAGTTATAAGCTAATTTTGTCAAACAAAATTTAAATTAATTGTGATTTTGAAAAAAAAAAGATTATTTAAAATTGATATCATTATTTGTCAAAATAAAAAGCACATATAAAGATTTTAATACATACTGTAATATACTATAGTGTAGTATAATAGCCAAAAAAATTCAATTTATATTCGCTAAATATTATTTATAAGGCCAATCAATCATGACTTTGGCTCATTAAAAATATTTAATTTAATCATTTTTTGTTCAAAATTATATAAATAATAATTTGTAAATTGATTGATAATATACAAAAAAAATACACTCACAGTGATAAAAAAGGAAATGGTATAAAATAGAAAATCAAAATTAATGCTAGTCAAAATAATCAATATATCTATTAACTATTATTATTAAGCAAGCAAAATCTAATTAAATAAGTTTTCAAGTCAAGAACCCAAAAACAAACAAAGCAAGTGGCATCATCACACACACATATATATACACGGATTTCCGTCCAATTTACCTTACTTATATATTTTTATTTTTATCAAATAAATAGTAATAATAAACTAGCTTATTCTATCAAATTCTTATATCGTAATTTATTGTCATAAAATCTCCACATTATTGATATGGTTAAATAAATTTAATAATTAAAATAAAATTCAATAATTTGTAATTATATTAATATTAAATTATATTGATCAATTCATTAATAATCACAATACTAATTAGAGATATATTATTTCCTACAAAATTTAATATATTCTCTCATTTGACTTCTTATTTTAATTATTTAGTGTCATTTACCTTTTAATATTCAATTTCCATTTTTTGTTTTTAAACTTAAAGTCTTGAATTTTTCTTAAATCTATTAATTTTATTTTCCTTATATATATAAAGTAAGTATTTTGTAAAACAAGGAAAATTCAAAGTATCCCCCAGACAATATTTCAAATATCTATCTAATTCATATTATATATAATTGGATTTTAAATGACAATGATATTAATAATAATAATAATAATTTCTTATATAAGTAATTCAAAATGAACTATAAATGAATTTTTATACTATTTTTAATCATTTTTATAACAAATAATTGATTAAAATAGATAATTGATGTGTTTGGTTTAGAGTCTTTAGACCATATACATCAATTTTTGTGAATTAAAATTTAATTCAATTGCCTGTTATAAAAAATATCGAATGAAATATTTTATATTTAAAAAATTAGAAATAATAGCTTCACAAAATATCGAATGAAATATTTTATATTTAAAAAATTAGAAATAATAGCTTCACAAAATATATCAATTAATCATAATTAATTTTGAATTATTTTATAAATATATTAGAATTATTTCTTTCATAATTTGAAAAAAATAATATTCTCATATTTTTTTTCTAAAATCAAATTCAAAATCTTCAATTAAGTTGACATAAAAGTACAAAAAAATTGATATTTAAAAACAAATTTGACAACTAACCAACACTTAATAAAAATGTAGTGATTTTTCTCTTATTTCGAGAATTTACACTATACACATAGATCTTTACACACACATTCTCGATTTGTATTTTTAATAGTATCTTTTTGTTATGTCAAACTTTGTATTCAAATATCATTTTTTATATACAGAAATATAACATCCATTACATCCTTTAAACTAGCAATTGTTAGATTATTACAGAAAATCTAAACCACAAACACAATTATATGTCATATAATAAACATAAATCATACCTGTTATGATATATAGTAGGATGTATAGCCTTGTAAGAACAATGAACAACAAGGATGATAGAGTTGTTACCCTCTTTTTAATGTATGTAAAACCAATTATGTATATTGTGACTTAATAGGATGGCAGAATATTAATACACCAACAGAGAGAATGACCTCTCAAAAGGCTAACTAGAAGAGAGTTTTTTTTTTTTTAAAAGAAACTTAGGTATGTAATGAGGGAAATGTTTACTCGTAAATTAATTATTAAGATAGGGTTGTGCTCAAATTAGAGGAGGTGTGAGTTTTTAATGAAATAACAATGGGATATTTTCTCTTAATTAATTTATTAGTGACAAATATATATCTTGAGTAGAATTTGTAAATAAATTATAATTAGCTTATAACAATTTTTCTTAATTATAATCGAACATTCAAAATACTCATTAATAATTAAATATATATTTATCTTTTAATTAATTGATTTATGAATGATACATTTTTTAGTTAATTAATCGGTGGCAAATATTTGTTATGTTTTGTGCAATAAATTATAATTACTATATTATAGTTTTTCTTTTTTTTTTAAAGATATTTAAATTAAGAGAGATTAATAGTCAAATACATATTTTTTAAATTACTAATGTTATTAATTAGTTGTTAATTTTATTATATAGTTAATTGTAAATAACTATCTTTTAGCTGTGTAATTAGTGACATAATTATCTTTTAGCTATATAGTTAGTGACAAAATATTAATTTCGTGTATGATCTGTATTTTTCAACCGTTTATTTACGAGTGAACAATTTGTATAAATGTAATGTAGAAAAACTTAAGGGTGTATTTGTTTCGAAGTTGCAAAAAATATTATCGAGAATAAGAGGTTGAAAATAAATGTATCTATGTTTATTATAAAGGAATAAAATATTATTCTTAAGAATAAATTGTACCCTAGAGTTGTTTTTCCAACGAAGGTAGGAATTCTAGTCTCAATCTATGATGGTGGGAAAGTTATTCCGATATAGGCTAAAATACCTTATACTATCTACTGTTATTAATTATTAATATAAGAAAATAACGAACTATAGAAAATACAAATGTATTTTTATTTAATTTTTTTGACGCATTATTGTTTGAGAATAAATAAGAAATATAACTACATTTTATTTTGACAAAAAAATATAACTATCTTGGTAAAAATAAATAACTAAAAATAATCAATAAACAAAACAACTATACAAAAATATAAATTTAATCTCATTTAATTTTCCGTCACATCATTATTTGAAAGAAAACAAGTAAAATTCATAAAATAAATAAATAAATAACAAAAAAGTTAGAACTGTTTTTCTTTTAATTTATTTTTTTTATGACAAAAACATATAACTACCTTAAAGAGAATGAAATAACTATTTTGTAAAAATTCTACTATCAATATAAAAAAAAAATAAAAAAACTATCAAAAATATAAATATATCTTTATTTATTTTTTTGTCACATCATTATTTAAGGATAAATAAGTAAATTTAAGAAAATAAATAACTACAAAAAATATAATTATATAAAAAACAGGAGAAATATATTTATTATTATATAAATATTTAAAAAATACAGGATAAATTCATGTCATTAATAAATATTAAAAAAAATTGAGATAAATATTTGACAGTGATAATTATAAAAAACCACGAGACAAATTAAAAAAGAATAAATCAAATATTTATTATTAATAAATATTAAAAAATATGAGACAAATTCTTGTCATCGATAAACATAATAAAATACAAGTTAAATAATATTTATCATTATAAATAAAATTATTCCTTGTGTGTGTGTTTAATATCTAAATAATGCACATATTAAATGTCAAGGATACACCACCTTATATTAGCACGAGTTTCTTGTTAGTTTTGTGTGTAAAATACTATGTAACAATCACTAACTCTACTAACACCGTAAAATAACTTCTGAACGTTCGCTTGAATAGTATTTATCTTTTTTTTTTAATATAGTATTTAATTATTAGTTAGTAATTTCAAAATAAAATTATTCTCGGGTATTTAAATAATTATTCAAAAGCTTTTATTAAACTTTCTCTAGAAGAATATTATGAAACCATGAAACAATCATATCTTAAAAATAGAAAAATTAAATTAAAATGTGATAAACGAGAGAAGAGAAAAAATACACAAATCGCAAATAAAAAATAAAAAATAGAAGAGGAAAATCGAGTGTGACGTGACTAAAATACGAGGTAATGCGGTGAAAGAAACAAGGTATAAAAAGATTATACAAAATTTTAAAACAAATGTCACAATTTTCAAATGTTTGAATATACATATTTTTTGATTATATAAGATTAAAAAAGAAAAATTAAACTAGTAAGTACTTAAAAAGGTCACCATGATAATATCAATTAAAGGAGTTGATGATAAGTTAAAAGGTGGCTCATAAACTAACGTTAAGTAATTTATGCTAGCTCTCATTTTTTTAAAGATATATCCACAAACAATTCTTTTAGAGAGAATGATGGAGAAAAAAAATTATTTTATTTTATTTTTTAATATTATCTCAAATGACTTCTAACACGTTTTTATAATAATGATAACGAATATTTTTTATAGTTATGAATTAAACTACATCTAATAAATCTGAATAACAAATAATCTTGTCAACGCAACTTGACACAAATCAAAAGTGTTTGAATTTCAATATTATGACTAACCCACACTTCCACTAAGATCAAATTAAAAGTCTCCATCATAATTTTGCACCAAACCTCCAAAACCCACTCTCAACCCTATTAGTTAAAGCGCTCCCATCAACTTTGAGAACCTTTTGAATATACATTTTGATAGCTATTATTCTTTGCAAAAATTTTTATGACACTCTACAATTAATATTTTAATTAAAATCATAACAAATAAAAAAAATCAAAATATTAAATTTAAATTTTTAGTAATGTTAAATTTTTAATTTGATCAAATTAATTCATTAAAGTCACATCAATGACATCATTCAACGATTAATCATTTAATTTGATACTACTAAAATATATTAATTTATAAATGTAATACAAAAATTTCATTTTTTTTAAAATAAATATAGTAGAAGCTGATAATATATAGAAAATAAATTTGTGTTTTAATCCAAATATACGTAAATTTAAATCAGTAATGCAATAAAGTTTGATATAATACAATATAAGCGAAATTACATTTGTGATCCCTTAACTTAATTTCAAGTAACGTTTTAGTTTTTTATCTTTTTTTTCTTCCCGATTTAGTCCTTTATTCATAACAATATCAAATAAAGTATGAAAATATGAGTTTATTTGAAGATTTGTATTACGAATTTGATGAAATTTGTATTATATTTAAGAATATAAATAATTTTATGAGTTTTGATTAATTTTTTTTTTGAATTTTTGTATAAAAAAGGATAACATTGTTGAAATTTTAAAACATAAAATATCAAATTGTCACTTAAAATTAAAATAAAGGACCAAATCGAAAAAAAAATAAAATAAAAAACTAAAACGTTACCTAAAATTAAGTTAAAGGACTAATTTAGCCTACAATATATCTACAATATATATAGAAGGATGTTGTGTGAGTTGAAAATAGAATATAGATTCATAGAAGTTAGCTTAACATCTTAAATCATCCGCAAATGTAGTTAAAAAATCCATCCGCAAATCAAGGTCACATGATGAAAGGGAAACTACAGCAACATTTGACTTGACAATTTAAATTAACCAATAAAAATAAATAATATCAATTATTGACATTGGTACATTCTTAAAGGTAATAAAGATCAACCCACCTTTGGGTTTGATAAACAATATCTAGCTGGCAATAGCATGATCCGGAGCACGCGCTATACGCACCGGAAAGTGCTGACAAAAGCAGAAAAACGAAACTGCATAGGATCGTACGGTTATAACTAACACAATATTTCTATCCGTTGTTGCTACTATTTGCACCGCCCCATTGCATTTTGAATTGGGATATTTAATATTATATTATTTTTCTATTATTTTTTTAAAGATATTTCAACATTTACTATCTATTATTATTATTAATGATAAATTTATAATATTTTGGATGTTATTTTTTGCATATACTTTTGTTGAATATTATTTAGTTTTATAATTCTTTAAATGATATTAAATAATTTAAAATCAATTGTATTGATACACGTTGAATTGAAATTTCTATAGTAAAAATCCCTTTTTTGCAAAATCTATATTATGCAGGCTTTATTAATTTTAATTTTACGTGAAATAATTCTTATATGATCATAAAAATGTAAACACTTTATTTAAACAAATACATATAAATGAAAAAAAATAACAAAAAATTTAAATAAATGAAGTAGAAACTCACAAATTAACTAAAATAACGTACAATGATTTACGAAAGACGTGAAAAAAGAAAGAAAAAAAAACTTTCATTAGAACTACCGACCATGGCCATTCAACAAAGAAATTAATTAACACCAAACTTGAATATTATTCATGGCACTTAGCTGTATTTTTATTTGGGTACAAACTTAGTTGTATTTTCTATTGATTGCAAGCTAGAAAGAAACATGCTAACGATGTATAAAATTTATGTGTGTTTTATTGAATAATATGAGCTAATTTTAGTACGATCACATATAATTTATCAAATAATCAAAGCCTATTAAAATATGGAATTTCCTCGCCGCAGTAGTCTCATTTTATGGTTGGTAAATTGACATAAATTGGAACCATTTTTCATTTAAAACCTCTACAATTGTCTATCATAAACACTTTCAATGTTTCAAATTTAGGGGTTACAATAGCAGTTGGTTCTAGACAAACCATTAAAAGAATTAAAAAAAAAAAATGAAAAATCATCTTCGTCTCTACAATTCAATAAAATAGTTTCTCTTTAAATATAAACACTGTTACGAATTACTTAGTACATTTATTATTATTATTATTTTAAATATATTTCTTATTAATATTATTATTTTATCTTAAAAAACAAAATATTAAATTAAATATATTCATGTATAATTTTTTTTAGTAACATCAATCAATATATAATATTTGGTAATATAATTTATGTAATAAAATTTTATAATTAGAGACAAAAGTGGTATAATTTTAGAAAATATGCATTCATTATTTTAAAAAGTGAGTTTTTACTATATAATTTTTTTAAATTATTTTTTTTGCTTAAGAAGTTTATTTCTTAACAATTGCTTTATGACCCTAATTTTTTTCATGTTGTATTAGTATAAATTAGTTTATGAAGTTTATCATAGAAGTTAATCTCAAAGCTTGTTCAGAAGTTCTATATAAAAAAAAAGCATGTTCAGAAGTCCACAACTAACTAAAGCCTTTGTTACAAGCACATGCAAAAGTGGCAAGGGGCTGAAGAAAAAGCACAACTTAGAATAAAGAGTAGGCATTTTGTTTTATAAAGAGATGAGTTCCATGTGTGATTTCTGGCACATACCTTCAAATTCAATAATTGCTCTAGCTTAATAAATCTTCTCTTTAGATTTAGGAATCAGAATCTAATTAAATCTCAGGCTTTGGAGTAAAGTAAGCTTCAGTATCACATAATAGATATTGTTTTGAACTTTATAGCTGATCTTCTTTGGAGTTATTTTTTTTTCTTTTCCTTTTAACACATCTTGTAAGTGTGTTCAAAAGAAAGACTATACTATATGCAAATGAATTTTATTTTATTTAATCTCAAAATTTTGGACCTAGATTCCTTGTCATCATTAGGATAATCTATAAATTATAATTGTTAGATTAAAAATCTGTGGTTTAAATTATAATAAATCTACTTTAAGACAGAACTCAAAATTATAGTTTTATCCTAGTTAATTTTACTACCGAAATCTTCGATTAATTTTAAGTAATTTTATTTTCAATTTTTTTTTAATATTGTTACTTATTTTGGAGAGAGAGCACTGGACCATTCATTCGTCAATGAGTTTTCAAACTCAATTCTTTTAGGTTATAAAGCTAAAAAATCACGTTGCATAAGCATCCACAATATACTTTTCAAATTAATTATATCTGTATTAAAACCACATAACAACATTTGTGGTGCATTTGATCTACAAAAACATATTTGACATAATAGTACATAATCAAATAGACATATTTGACATAATAGTACATAACAAATATTTAACATTACTAAACAATGTTTTATCTTATATTTTTTTTTGGTAGATAGCAACTTTGAACATTTACCGTAGATAATATTAATGCTGCAACTTATTGAAAAGATAACGAAATATTGCAACTTAAATTATTAATATTTCAATAATTTCATTTTTTTTAAATTTTGGATAAATTACATTTTATAAGTTTGACATTCATCTAAATTTTCATTTTTTTAAAATAATATAAAAATTTGCATTTCGGAAGTTTCAAATTCATTCAAAATTTCAAAAAATTTAAATTTTTTGGAAAAATACACATCTTAATAAGACAATTCAAACAAAATTTGAGAGTTTTTGAAAAGATTTAAAGGTAAGAAAAGAAGTTTGAAAAATCTACCTCTCACCCCCTCACATTTAGCTCTCACCTCCAAAATATTTAAAATATTATTTTACCCCTACTACTTGATAGTCAAATATTTTTAAATTATTAATATTTCAATAATTTCAAAAAAATTATGGAAAAATTGCATTTTATAAAGTAATTTCAATTTTTTATTTTAAAATATTAAAATTTGCATTTCGGAAGTTTCACATTTCAAGTAGCTATTCCTGTCTCTGCTTCGACGGATGAAAGAGTTATCTTGAGTTGACTTATCCGAAGTTTCGAAAATTTTAAAATTATTAGAAAAATTGCATTTCGAAAATTTCACATTTATCCAAAATTTTAATTTTTTTATATTTTTGAAAAAATGCATTTTGAAAGTTTCATTCATCCAATGTTTCAAAACTTTTGAACTTTTTGGAAAAATTGCATTTTGAAAGTTTCACATCATCTAAAATTTTAAAATTCTTTTAATTTTTTCAAAAAGTTTGACAATCAAATAATAGAAAGTAAAAAAAGGATAAAATAGTCTATTATATACTTTGAAGGGGTGAGAAATAAATGTGAGGAAGTGGGTGATAAATTCCTCAGGAAGCTCTATAAAGTTATTGATTGGTCGAATAAAGATTTGTCAATTCGGCTCAGTGGCCCATGACGGGCTAAGACATTGTAGGGCCAAATTGAGTTGGGCCAAGTTTAGTGCAGGCTAACTATTTACTAGCCCAACCTAAACATAAAGGGGACTTCTTAAGGGCTCCTATTTCTTGCTAATTTATAGAATTTAGAAGTGTAAAGTAGAGTCTTTTAGATTATCGGAAGTGTAATTTTAGTAATATCTTTTTATATTTGTGAGTAAAATGTGAGGATGAATAAACAATCACAATACATAATTAAGTGTTGGAGAAATGGGCCAAACATAGGCCAATGTTTTTTAAACTATCTTTAGAGAAATTTATTAGACATCCCCTGCATCTAGACTTTACACTCCTACATTTTAATTGAAAATATTAAAATATTCTTTTGAATTTTGAAATTAACAAAAATATTTTTTTTTCTTACAAAAATAGTGTCTTTTTGTATTGAATTTTTTATGAGTCAAAACACAATTTTAACTAACTCTTTTATAAGTGAAATAATCCAAACTCGTAATATGTTAATTTATTTTATTTTATTATATATATATATATTTTATTTATTTTATGTTCTCGATGTTTTGTTAACATAAATCTTCGTAACACATGTGTGATGTGCATGAGTTTTATTTTAAAATTCCGGTCCTTTTTTTTAGACCAAACCCTCACAACCTTGAAACTTATTATTGGTCCAGATTTTTAAATATTTGGTAACTAAATGCATTTGACATAAAACATAAGTTCCAATTTTTTTCATAAAAATTAAAGTTTAGGTAGTATTTTTTTACAAATTCTCAGGCAATCTTAAAAATATAGGTTCCGACTTTTCAAAATAAAAGTGCGAATTTCTAAAATTAATGTTTTGAATTTTGAAGGTTCTGCACTTTAGAAAATAAATTCCAAATTTTTAAAAATATATTATTTTGAATTTAAACAATTTTTTAAAAATGTTTTGGACATTTTAATTTTTAAAAATTTCAAAACATTAATAGATTATTTGAACATATTTAGGATTTTTACAATATAAAGGAGAAAAGTTTAAGATTTTTTTTATAAAGTAAAGAAACAGGTAAGAGGAAAATTTAAGAGGACGATAGAAGTATGAAGTCTAAATGTAGGGGCGTTAAATATATATCTCTTATTTTTATTATAAAAATCCACATTTTTTTGTTCATTGTTGGATAAAATGAATATTTTCTTTGTTTAATTGTAGGATGTAATGTTTAAATTTAACTATAAATTTTAAAAAAATTGTACACAATGTAGGTCAAATTAAGATTTTCAATTAAAAATGTCTAAGTATTTGCAAATAAATAGATTTTTTTTGTAAATTTTTTAAATAATTTACGATACTAAAATATTTATAAACTTTAAAACAACTTTCAAGTAAGATATAATAAAATTATAACTCTAATATAGATTTAAGACATAATTCGACTTATGATATTAGAGTTGTCAAAATGGGTTAGTCCGAATGGACCAGCCCTGCCCGCTAAAACACAGGGCTTGAGGAGGTTTTGTACTGTGCACCTCCCATTTTACTTCCCACCCCCCAAATATTTTTAAAGACTACTTTTTGTCCTTGTTTAATTTGTATAAAATAATGGAAAATTTTATCATTTTAGTTTTCCACTCCCACTTTCGAAAATTTATAAAAAATTTCTTAACTTTCGAAATGTAATTATGCATAAAAAATTACTAATTTCGAAATTTTGGAAAAATACCAAACTTTCAAAATAAAATATTTCAGAAATCTTCGAAACTTTGGATGAATATGAAATTTTCGAAGTGTATTTTTTTAGAAAGCTTCGAAAGTTATGATGAATTTGAAACTTTCGAAGCACATATACTTCGAAAATTTCAAACATTCGAAATAATTCTATTTCGAAAGTTTCAAAACTTTCAATTTTTTTTTTAAAATTATTTAAATTTCCGAAATTAAATATCAAATTTATTACTATAAATGTATTACTATGTATTACTATAAATTTATTACTATAAATATACCAGCTTGAATCAAACATGATAATTTCAGCCCGTAACCTATAAAATTCAAGCTAAAATTCACCTTTCTAATGTGTTCATGTTTGATTTTCTGACTGTTATAAATAGGTTGAATCCCATTTCCCCTCATGTTTGTTCCTTTGCATATTGCATGATTTTCCAGACAATCAATAATATGCAATTTACATCACATATAAAAAACAATGCATAAAAAGTTTAATGGTCATCTTTTTCTAACACTCTTATATCTTATCCTACGGTGTGTTTGAAAGTTGATTTTTAGAAAATTAATTCTATATTTTGATATTTTAAAAAATTGAAAAAATAATGTGATATTATATGTCCATATATATATATATATATATTTTAAATAAAATATTAAAATATAGATTAAGTCTTCCAAATTTTTTTCTCAAAACATTTCAAAATCCAACTTAAAAAATACACGCTTAAAGTTTGATTAGATGCGGTACCCAACAACCAATCATGCGAAGCCACATTATTTTATATTTAGTTAATCGTTAATTTATATTTTGAGTTGATTTTGTTCTAGGAGGATTGGCACCCAACCAAACTTACATACACGATGAGAGCAACTATTAATTTAGTTTTCATCAAATGCTAAAATTGAATCATTTTGGTATATGTTGAGATACATTCAAGTACACAACAACTCCTCATAGCAAGATATATTATTAAGTTGTAAAGCTGCATGTAAACCAACCACAAACAAAAATAGTCTCGAAGACTAAAAAACATTACACATTTTGGACGAATCAGTCTTCCATACATTATCCGTCATTAATTGTTGGTGCTGCTTACTAACATATATGACTAATAACATCTTAATAGGAGTACCCTTTCACAAACAATTCCTTCTTGGCTTCCTCAGATTCACCTTCACCAGTGTACTTTCCAAGCTGAGCAATGGAGTTCGACTTGGCGCGGAAGAGAAGCGCTTCTTGTGCTGCCGTCACGTTCTCTGCACGGCCTCCCCATGTCTTCAATGCGGTGTTTTGAAGAGCTCTTGCATATGAGAATGATACGTGCCATGGGTTTGGAGATTGGTTCATGGCATTCAAGTTCAGAGTTGCTTCAACCTCAGATTGTCCACCAGACAAAAACTACATATATAGCAGAATACAATATACAACTTTGGTTACCATATGAACCAAGATAAAAGTTAGGAGTGCAAAGAAGAGTTAAATATATTTTTACTCAATAAAATATCAATTTTTTATTTTAGTCCCTGTAAATATTTTTTCCGCACCTTTTATTAAAGCATGTGCTTTTAGTACCTAAAAATACCACACTTTTATAAAATGAGAGATTAATTTTATAAGTACTAAAAACATATTTAATCCTACGAATAAAATAATAATGTATTTGGTTAGTGTTGCATACCATGATACCAGGGACAGAAGGGGGAATTCTCCTGCGAAGGAGGTTGAGAGTATACTCAGCAACCTGTGTAGGAGAGGCCTTGTCCTTGCTCTCAGCTCCAGGAGTAACCATGCTAGGTTTGAGGAGAATACCTTCAAACTCGACATTGTTCTCAGCAAGGTAGAAGAAAACCTCAGCCCAAACCTTTTGGGCTACTTCATAAGTCCTGTCAATACTGTGTTCTCCATCAAGCAAGATCTCTGGTTCCACAATTGGGACCAACCCGTTGTCCTAACAAACCATTAAATGAACATATTTTAGCCCTCAGACAATGGTATAATTATAAAGGTCCTCTTCCTAGGTATTTAAAAAGGTATCCTTTAGCAACTGGCATAAAAATAGAAGACAGCTTCTTAAATCATGCTCATGTAGTGATCATTATTACAAAAATTTGCAGTCAAATACGACTAGTATATATGTAACTGCAGTTGCCAAGACATGAAAATCTTGACGTTTCTGTCACAACTCACAATTGGGGACCTTGACTTATATATTTGAGTGGTTTTCTCACCTGACTAATAGCAGCATAGCGAGCCAGACCCCATGCTGCTTCCTTGACAGCCAGAGCAGAGGGACCGTTGGGGATGCTCACAACAGTACGCCTAATATGTGATTGAAATTCATATGGTTAAAAGAATGAGCATGACAAGAATCAAAAAACAAATATTTGCTTAAAATTATGATTTGCTTCCACAGGGGGATCAAGTAGAAACTAACCATTTAGCGAAACGGGCACCTTGCTGGTAGTATGCAGCTGAGCGAGAGGCAAGACCATCTAGACCTTGGCACCATGACTCATCATTCGAACCAGCTAGGGGCACCAGACCCTATTGTTCTCAGCACATAAACCTTGTTTTAAAAATCATCTCTGCCTAATAAAATACCATACTACTAACCAAGAAAAAATTACACTTCACTTTTAGTTGATAATATTGTCTGATGTTTTATTGGAACACGACTACATGAGAGTGCTCAAATGATTCAATTACCATACCCCTCACTACCTCTAGAGGAAGGTTTGGTTATTGTTCCACATAATCATCATTTCATATACATATGTCTTAATGAAGGTACCTAATAAGTAATAACTTCAATGATGTTGCTTGAAAACTGAAAATCCCAATTTCCAGTTTGTTTCCTATAACTGTATGACACATCTCTCTATATGGCCAAACTTAAAAGTTACAACTATGAATGATGGTAGAAATAAACATAACCAGACATCATATTTGTTCAGCATAGCACAATTGAAAACTCATCATTTAACTAACAAACTACCTAGTTACATAGAGTAATTCCAAATGGCTTACCTTGTCAACTTTGATACCAGGAACAATGTTTTGCTCCGTAAGTACATCAACGATCTTCCTTCCATCAGTTGTGGATTGGTAGAGAGTCTCCTCAAATAGAATAGCACCAGAGATGTACTGTCCAAGTGTTGGAACTGTCACCAGAAGAGTACGCCATGCTTGGCGATTAACTTCGGTGTTCTCTAACCCAATTGAAGCCAAACGCTTTCCGCATGTAGCATTGGATTCATCCATAGCCAAAATACCACGCCCCGGGGAAGCAATTGTTTTCTGTATACATCCGGGCACACGCAAGAAACAAGAAAAATTATAATTGAAGCTCATCAATAGTATACATTCTTTAACCAAAAAGCTAGTTTGAAAACTAGAATTCTACTAGGCAAAGAAAAATTAAAACTGAATATGGTTGTAAATCTATATTTCTAGCATGTTTGCTTGAAGAACTAAGTTAAACTATGAAATATTGCTTCTAGTTTTAGTAACTTGCAAGCTGTTTTAACTTTGAAGTTATAACTATCATACCGCGGTCTTGACGAGCTCGTCAGAATAGGAACCAGCTCTGATGGTGAGACTTGATGGAGCGGCGGGGTTGCATCTTACGACGGACATAGAAGGTTGACGGAGGAGGGTTTGTCCCTTCACCCATTCAGACTTGTCAAGAACAGGTGATGACTTGAGAAAAGATGCTGATGCTGAGGCCATTTTTCACTATCTGCTTAACCAGAACTACTATCTTATCCCTCACACTCACAGCAATGAACCTCTTTACCACACAACTTAAGCAATGCTTTCTCTGTATTTATTATTGTCAAGTGATGTCTCATTTGAGGCTGCTGTGAGCCAACCTATCTTCACATGACATGTGGATGATAACTCCTGCTTGCTTGGCATTCTCATTCTGATTACTGGTTTTTTTCTCACCGTTTAAAAAATGAACAATAATATTATGGAGACATATATTTTTCTCATTTTCTAACTAGGTTGTACATATGTATAACATGCATCAAAAAGGGTACCAATTATTATTGTTTGTTTGTAGGAAAAATAAGTGTGAGGTCATAATTTGCTTTTCTGATTAAATCATTTTGTCTCCATCTCAATGATATATGGTCCTCATTTAATACCAGGATTGGTGAGATTGGGGTAACGAGTCATCAAACAATGCCATGTCTCAGTGGCCTCCTTCTTCTGATTTTCTTTTTTCCCCCTGCCACATGAAAATTTTTACATCTTGTAGAAGAGAATGTGTGCCTTAGTAGTGCAAAAGAGACCCTAGAATTTTCCTCCATGATGTAGTGGTTTACAACAGTGTTAAGTCCATAATCAATTTTGAGTAAGTTGGTACCAGAAAAGCATACAGAAATAACCAAACATGTACTAGTATGACACAAATTCATGGATATTTTACTAGTATGACAAAAAATAAGGTTTTAGTGATTTATAATATTTTCCATGACAGTTGCAATTGAAAATTAACAAAAACTAACAGTTAAGTAAATGATTAGTTCCTTATTTTATTAACCAGAAAATGCAAACAATACCTTAATTAACACAAAGCCAGTATAGTATAGTATGAGAGTTTTGGTCCTACAAATTAATGAAGCAATATCTTCAAAGTTCAAACCAATGAACTCAAAACCTGCAAAGAAGCAACGAACAACACCACCGATTAATCACTTCCTTCAACCTAAATTATCTAAAATTAAATCTTCAATTAAAAAAGCTTATCTTATTGCTTAACCTACTAAAAGTTTAAGATCATAATCATAGCAGAATCAGTCAAACTCACAAGACAAACCAGAACTTAATTTTTTTAAAAGGGAAAAACACTCAAATTATTGATCACTTCAAATTGAGATTCTTCACCTTTATCTCTTCATTTATTACAACCAATTTTTTATTATTTAAATTATAGTAATAGAGAAGACAAATAAAGAGAGAAAATAGAAAGAATTTTGACAACTGTGAGTCTAATATTAAACTATTTTAACAAAAAAAAACACGATGACAAAATAAAATTGGATTTAGATTTATTCACCTCATCAAACATTAAAATAATCCATTTTAAAAATAACAAAATTATTTTTAAAAATTTAAAATAAATTCTGAAAATATTTTTTTATTATTTTAAATTTCATCCTTTTGTAATTTATTTTAATTTTTTAAAATATTTTTATTATCACTAAAATATATTATTTTAATTTTCAATGAGATGAAAAAATATAAATTTAATAGTGCTTTATCATGGCCACATGATTAATGTCAAACATGTCATTAATTTTAAAAGTGGAAAACTACTTTTGTGCACATTGATAAAATAAAAGACAAAAATACGTTAAGTCAAACGTTTTCTTTTTTAATTTAAAAAAAAATTACGTAATTGGAAATAACCAATACAGCTATTTAAAAAAAAAGTGAGTAGTTAACATAACTAATATAGCTATTTCACAAAAATAAATTTGTGGACTATGGAAACTATTATATAATATTAATACATTTGTGGGCTATGGAAACTAATATAACTAAAACATAATTAACATAGTCAACATAATTTATAACAATATTATATAATTTCAATACATTTGTGGGCTACGGAAACTTTTGGGTCT
Organism: Cicer arietinum; assembly: GCF_000331145.2. Taxonomy (NCBI): domain Eukaryota; kingdom Viridiplantae; phylum Streptophyta; class Magnoliopsida; order Fabales; family Fabaceae; genus Cicer; species Cicer arietinum. The sequence goes on along the minus strand of NC_021165.2, from coordinate 69,986,589 downwards.
CTAGTAAATAAGAAACACGAAGAAAATAAGGTTCATTCCAATTCAAATGCACTCATAAAAAACAGCAATACCAAAGCAGGCCTAGAAGCCCACACAGAGAAGATAGTTTAAAGGGAAATATACTCTACACTCCCCCACCTATACACCTCACCTTTTAATACACTTAAAAATATATTTTCACTCTTTGTACTATATATCAAGTTGAAAATTTTTGCTGCTTTGCTTTTCAATCACATATTCGAAACTTTCAAAATATTTGAAACTTTTTTCTAACACCTCAAAACACAAGTAAGTTAGTTTTCGAACTTTTTGATGAATTTCAAACCTTTAAAATGTAATTTCTAGAATTTCAAAATATATTCCAAAGTTTCAAACAATCTGAGACTTCAAAAATAGAGGAATTAACAATTTTTGAAAGTTTCGAACGCTTTGAAACTTTCGAAACATATTTACGAAATCTTTGAAACTTTCAACCATGTCAAAAGTTTGCAAATTTTTCGGAAAAATGAAATTTCGAAACATTAAAAAAATTTGATATTTGTTTGGCATACAATTATTCATATGTTTATTTTATGTTAGTGACTAGGACGAAAGGCTGGAATGAATAAATTATTATTACCTCCGACAATGTAGGCAAAAGAGTACCATCCACTACATCTAATCGACATATGTATGAGGCTAACCGTATAACTCACCAACATCGTCGTAGACGTGATTTCAGAAAATTAACAATGATGTAAACGTGTCTGAACAAAATAACCAACATGATAAGATGGACTATAAGGAAGCTGGGGATCATACATCCAAAGAGCAGGTCCAAGAGCGTGGATTCCATATAAAACTCTGGACACATCAGTGTTAACACAATAAAAACACCATATGGCTTGTAGAATATGGGAAAGAGAAGTATATTTTAATTAATTAAGTTTTGTTAGTTAAAAATAAGTATATTATATTTAATACATTTTTGTAATGAAATTTAGTACATTATTTTACTATTATGTTATTATGTTTTTTAATTACTTATAGTACCGTGGTCCGTTGAAGGTGACCATGCACAATTTGAATCTGAAGGAGTTTGTTGAAGTGGAGGTACTTGATATTACACAACATTGGATTCAAGAATCTAAATTGGTGCACTTGTCTTTAACTTATTTGACGATGATTGACGTTGATATCATATTTGTCTTTGTAGAAATATGACATCGAGAGACCAACTCGTTTCACATGTCATTCAAGGAGATGACTATGACACTGAATGATGCCACGACTCTTTTGCACATTTCTCCTCGTGATAGGTTATTTAGTGCACCAATAAATATGAATATTAATAATGTTGTGATTATTGGACGTGAGCTATTATGGGTAACAATACTTTACTCAAGATTAAAGTTGATAATCAAAAGTTGATTAGTAAGTTGTTAACTGATTAGAACATTGTAGACAATTTATATGAAATAAAGAATATGTAAATAAAAACAATTATAATGAAGTTTGTTTGTGCATGCAAATAATTCAAGATAAGGGATAAAAGGATCACACCTAAAATATATATTGGTTCACCTAACTCAGACTAAGATAATTCTTACAACCGTGAGAGATTTTTCCTATGTGCTTCAGAGCTAGTTCTCCTTTGCACCTTTTGTCTTGATCAATTATAATATTCACCTTTTAATCTAGAAATGATTTTTACAGTCACATTTCAATCTAGAAAATATTTTTACAAACACACGCAATCTAACATAAAAGATAGACTTGAGTCAATTATAATGTGTATGATAAATGTGTTTGAGATCTAATGATTCTCAACTCTTTATTTGAGATTAATTGAAAGCAAAACTCAATAAGGACGATCTAAATATATAATGAAGAGAGTTGAGTTTTGCTTGAAGAGTCTTTATCTTCTGATTGATCTTCCTTTTATAGATGAAGAGAGATTTAAAAACTTAGATAAAGTTGAAAATAGTCGTCAAACACATCAACCAAGTGTTAGATCTGTTTTAAAATATTTTACACATATTTATATTATTGTGCAAAACATTCTTCACAAACCTATAACCTTTTTACTTTTGAGTTTGAAAGAAAACGTGAATAAGTGTGATAGTGAGCTGTCAACTGTCATTTGACACTGTGTGTAATCAAAAGTATGCCTAGATTTTTGCAAAAAAAAAAGGGATAGTACAATGTACTTGTATCCTTTTATCATTGTTCACCACTTATCAATCTAGAGATCAATCTCAAAGTGTGTTTGTGCATGTGGGCCTTCAATCTTTGTATCTTTTTAATGCCCATTAAGTTTGACAGCCAGTGTGCAAAATACCAACTGATTTACTGCAAGTTGCCCTCCAAAAAGATTATTTTTGTCAATTGTTCTTTAATAGAACAAGAAGAACACTCTGGATGTTCTTTTGTCATTCTTTTAACAAATGACTTAATAAATGACTCAATCTTGAAATAATTTATTCTTTAAAGTCGATTCTTGATATTTTGCTGAATTGATATTAATATTTATGAGTGCAATGAAATTATTCATCATCAGAACATTCTCTCATAGCAATTGAGAATATTATCTTCTATATGAGAGGATAAATTTTTTGTTCAAGCAAAACTTCCTACATTTTCTCTTAGTGTTGCTCATGTTGTGTCTTATTCATCTAGTATCACCGAGATGCTTTATATATGTATCAATATATTGTATACTTTGTTCATGAAGATGTTATCTTGAATATTCAACAATCATTATCTTGAATGATTGATATAGTATATGATATAGTCATTTTGAGATTCTGGCATAAAGATGTTCTTTGACTTCTTTATTTATCTTCATATATGTTTGAATCTATAATATATTCATTTAAAACATTTCTTAATGTATCAAATGATCATTTTGATTATTCTCCTTATTCTTTGATTTAGAACATTTTGAACACTTGTTGCATTTGATTTTTGGGAGAACTTTTGACTTGTTTGATTCTCATGAGTTCATAAACTTGTTTGGAAAAATGTCTTCTAATATCTCCATGAAGCTTATGATATTATTATTGTAATCTTCTTACGCTACTTTGATTCTTTCACCATTGAATAGATATTTATGAACTTGTTGATGTGAATGGTTTCTTGCTTGTCCATTTATGTGATTTACGTTGCTTAAATAAAACTCAAGTGAATTATCAATAGATCACCATTCATAAAACTTAAACATTTATTTCATAAAATTTGTTGTCATTAAAATATATATAAAGAATGTTTTTACCTCAACAATACTTGATGTTCACATCCTGATATCCTCCTTGATGTTCCACCTGTTCCATCGTCTTCTTGATAAGTCGGTCTATCTTTTGCATAAGACGCTAGAGCATCTGAACTCTTACAAAATGCCATAAAAATAGTAAATCGAGATGGATAAATTCATTAGATATTATGTGAGTTACTCTGCATGTTCCAGATAGGCCATTAGTAGATTGTGTTTATAGTTTGTATTATTTTGGAGTTCTATTTTATTGTTTGACCACTGTTTTATTTATATCGTGAATATAATTCTCTTTATGGTTTATTTTTATTTTCGATCAACTATGCAACTACTATTTCATTTGTCCAAAATAAACAAACAACACACCTAAAACTTCATGGTGAATTTTATGGATCAACTAAAGTAGATTTATAGAAACAACAATTCAATCGGTGCAATCTAACACATACAAATTACTTTTGATTTAATGAAACACATGATTGTTTGATAAATGTTGGATCTATGTATTTCTAATGCTTGAGACGTCTCTCCATTTGCATGAGGTGAACGACAAACGACAATCATACTTCAATTTTACCTTCACAATAAAATATTTAAAATTAGTTTACTATTAAACATTAACTTACTATTAAAGTATTAAATTTTATCATAAATTTTTCATGTATCCAATATAGTTCATTGACAAATACAATTGTTATTATAGAATTACAAGAAGAATTACATGGTGGTTTCTTCAGTAGAAAGAATGTCATGTTCAAATTATGAGACAATGACACCAACACGATATTATATCTTATTTCTATCATGTAACCCATCTCTGCTAGAGTCGTCGACTTTTCTTTTTCTTGAGCACCCAAACTAGATATCTTCAATGAGTTCCTTATTTTTTGAATTGTCATATAAAACATTGGAATAAAGATCCTTATATAGATTGATCTTTTTGTCCAAATAAGTCCAAACTAAAGATCAAAATTCTTCACTCCAATCTAATAAAGCTTTAATTGTTATATGAAATACAACTCCAATAACATTTATCTTGGCAAGATTTCTACTGGCTACAATAAATTTATATACTAAATTCTAAAAAACGAACAATTGTTTCAACTTTTCAAATGGTCAGAAGAAGTTTTGTTGTCGCTCTTGTTTCAAGTAAGCAAATGCTAAAAAAAATGTAACTTTGTAGATACTACACCGACAATTTTAAGAAAATGGTAGCCGATATCTATTTGTTTTGTATGTGTTGTCACATATCAAAACAAAATGAAACATGTTCAACAACTATATACAATCAAGATGCGTCTAAAATATGTCTCTCAAAACATCTATATAATCTCAACTTCTTGTCCATTGCACATAACTTTCACTTTGTATTAACTTCAATAGATGATGCATTTTTATGTACGAATCTCTCAAAGATGGTCAATAAGTACTCATTTCTTTATATATTTGAGTGGAAACTTTGAGATTATCTTTGTCTTGTCATTAACAAATTTTTTTCTCTTCTTCATTTAAATGTCTCAAATAAGAATGATAGTATAAAGTATCCACTAAATTATGATTATATGTTCGACATCGAACACTAATTTTTCATACTTCTTCAACAATATAGATCTCAGTTTGAATGGACAATAACCTTTGTCATAACAAGTTAATGTTGATTTAAATTTTACTTTATATCTTTCACCTCTTTCACACTCCAAAATCAATTTGTCATTTCTTCCTCTTTTTCTAGTTTTGTATTAGAACTAATGGTAACAATTATTATTTCATTTGTCTTCCAATAGTTTTTGTATATTCGAATACAACTTCTTGAGAAAAAAATATCCACAAAATATATTTAAGATCAAACATCAACATATGTGTATACATTAAAAACTAATAATATCAATCATTATTAAGAGTACCTGATCAGTCGTGAATTTGTCAGTAGAATCTACGGTCGGTGTAGTAAGGACTTCACCATCAATTCCACTCATACCTGATTCAATTTGTTAAAATATATTAGTTAAAAAATATACAAAGTTTAATTAATATTTAATTTGTAAATACAAAATTTTAAAAATTAATGTGATTATTTAAAAAAAAAACATTTAAAAAATTTCAGTAATATCCCAAATTTTAGAAATTTTCATTTTAATCGAAAGTTGCAAAATGTAATATTATATTTCAAAAGGTTTGTTTTTGAAACTTTTGAAAAATTCATGTTTCGAAAGTTTTAAAGTTCCGAAAAGTTGACGTTTCAATTTTTGTTGTTAAAGTTCTTGAAAATATTTAACAAATCTAATAAACTCTATTTTGAAACTTTTAAACTGAATAAAACTTTCAAATTCCAAAAATCTGAACTCACTTTGTATTTTGAAGATTTTGTAATCAACCAACTTTTTAAAAATTTGAAAATTTTCTATAAGTGGTTTTTATAAAAGTTGAATGTAAATGTCAACTTTTAATAACATCTTTCGAATATTTTGTAATCAATCAAATTTCAAAAATTTGAAAATTTTCTATAAGTGATTTTTATAAAGGTTGATTGTAAATGCCAACTTTTAATAACATATTTTTCATAAAAAATAATAAAGGGTAAAAAGATATTTTTAAGTGATATGAGAGGTGGGTGATATAAGTAGGGATGAGGAGTAAATTTCTCTAATTTAAAACAAAAACTAAAACATATAACACAAAACAAATATATATATATATATATATATATATATATATATATATATAAGTAAGCAATAACTAAAAAAAACAACTTGTAAAAAAAATACAACAAACAAAAGTCAAGAAACTCAAATCCAAAAATTAGGTTCCAAAATTACTTGGATGAAATGGTAAGAGTCTCTTTTAGAATAATCAGAGGCTTAAGATTCAAATTCAATCCTAGGAATGTAACAATGTCAAATTTCTTGAAGGAGAATTTTGCCGCCCGTTGTAGTCCTACCTGACTCGAGGGATAAAACTCGGTTCACATAGATGAAAATAGATTTGATTGAGATCGACAAATTAAAACCTATGGCCTAGTTTACATTAAATTTTATTGAAAGACATTAACATTCCATAGACTAAAAAGCACAAAGGTCACAAAAGTCCTAAAAATATTCTCGTGACAGATAATTGATTAAACTTAGACTTTAGTTTTTTAATTAGATTAGACTTAAGTCTTACAAAACCTAGTTCGACCTAATATATTTTCCCTTACTCTCACCTAACTCAGCCATGAGGTATCTCATGTTTCGACGCCCGTGTTGCACAAAGGTAGCAGCAACTATGTGGTGAAATACCATTATTTCAATTTAAAAAAATATTTGTTTAACTTAAAAGAACACATTCTTTTAACTTCAATTATAATTTATATAGCTTTTTAGCAAAATATAACATTTATTTTTATTATTAGTTAAAATTAAAAGAACAAAATTATCATCTTAGTTGCAAAAATGCATCGAGCAGAAGAGGGGAATTTGTAAATTGCATTTAGTTTTGATGTACTTTTTACAAAAATTTGGCACTCTTTATATAGTGATGAAAAATCTCACATGTATAAATTATCCAATGTAGGACTTTAATATTTGAGTTACAAGAGATTGCGGTAGGAAACTTCTCAATTCGGAAGCCTATATAAATTGCCAACAAGGGCCTAAACTTAATGGGGGACCTTCATAATGCTATTTCTCCCATGAAGGTTGGCTTGAAGCTTTGTGATTCCCAGGGTTCTCTGTGGAATATGCTGTGAAGACCAAATATAAGAGTGGTTTTGGTTATTTGGTCCCTTCTGTTGATATTAGTCGTCAAGAGTCTAACTCTAACCTCTAAAGAGGAGCTTCCTCAACAATACCGAGTTCAGTACGAAATAATATATCATGCCGCAACCTTCTTTCCATGGATCATCCATGTGGAACAAAATTTTTATCTCTCATTTTTAATTCGGTTTTATGGACTGCCAAATTTTAAAACATTTGGATGTATATTGAAGACATATTTAAGTACAAACTCATAGCAAAATATTTCATGGAAGTTGTAACAGTGCATGTAATAATAACCACAAACGAGAAAAATAAAAAATAGTTTCCAAGACTATATAAAACATCACACATTTTCGACAAATTAGTCTTACATAATATTCAATCCTCCGTCAACACCATCATTAACTGCTAGTGCTGCTGTCTAACATGTATCATCATATTCACTACCAATATTTTAATAGGAGTAGCCTTTGACGAACAATTCCTTCTTGGCTTCCTCGGATTCACCCTCACCAGTGTACTTTCCAAGCTGAGCAATGGAGTTTGACTTGGCGCGGAAAAGGAGCGCATCTTGTGCTGCCTTCACATTCTCTGCGCGTCCTCCCCATGTCTTCAATGCGGTATTTTGAAGAGCTCTTGCATATGAGAACGACACGTGCCATGGGTTTGGAGATTGGTTCATGGCATTCAAATTGAGAGTTGCTTCAACCTCAGATTGTCCACCAGACAAAAACTACATTAACAGAATACAATATACAACTTTGGTCAGCATATGAACAAAGATAAAAGTTAGGAATACAAATAATAATGTATTTAATTAATGTTACATACCATGATACCAGGGACAGAAGGGGGAATTCTCCTGTGAAGGAGGTTGAGGGTATACTCAGCAACCTTTGCAGGAGAGGCCTTGTCCTTGCTCTCAGCTCCAGGTGTAACCATGCTAGGTTTGAGGAGAATACCCTCAAACTCGACATTGTTCTCAGCAAGGTAGAAGAAAACCTCAGCCCAAACCTTCTGGGCTACTTCATAAGTCCTGTCAATACCGTGTTCTCCATCAAGCAAGATCTCTGGTTCCACAATTGGGACCAACCCATTGTCCTAACAAACCATTAAATGAACATATTTTTGCCCTTCAGATAACAATAGAAATATAAAGGCCTGCTTCCTAGATGTTTAAAAAGTATCAAATCGAAGACAATGTTTTAAATCACTCTCATGTAGCGATCTTTGTTATTATAGAAAATGGCAGTCAAATACGACGGACATATCAGTAACTATAGTAGCCACAGACATTTTATAAAACTTGAAAGAACTATTGATTTAATAACTATGCATTAAAAGGAATTACTTATATAATTTGAGTGGTTTTCTCACCTGACTAATAGCAGCATAGCGAGCCAGACCCCAGGCTGCTTCCTTGACTGCCAGAGCAGAGGGACCGTTTGGGATGCTCACAACAGTACGCCTAATATGTGATTGAAATTCATGAGGTTAAAAAAAAAGCATGACAAGTTTCAAATAAACAAATAAGTGCATGCAATTCTGATTTTCTTCCACAGGGAGATCAAGTACACACTAACCATTTGGCGAAACGGGCACCTTGCTGGTAGTATGCAGCTGAACGAGACGCAAGACCGTCTAGACCTTGGCACCATGACTCATCGTTGGAACCAGCTAGGGGCACCAGACCCTATTGTTCTCAGTACATAAACCATGTTTTAAAAATCATCTCTGCCTGATAAAATACCATACTACTAGTACCAACCAAGAAAAAATTACACTACTTTTAGTAGATATTATTGTTTGATGTTTTATTGGAAAATGAGAGTGCCCAAATGGTTCAATTCCCATAAATATTTCCTCACTCCCTCAAAAGGAAGGTTTGCTTATTGTCCTGATATAATCATTTCATATACGTAAGTCTCAATGAAGGTACCGAATAACTTCAATGATGTTTGCTTGAAAACTGAAACGTCAATTTTCAATTTATTTCCTATAACTGTATGACACATCTCTCTATATGGACAAACTTACAACTACGAATGATGGTAAAAATAAACTTAAGTAGATATCATAAAAGTATAATCTAGCACTCGGGCTTATTCTTTTCATTATTTGTTCAGCATAGCACAAACTAAAAATTCATCATTTAACTAACTAGCAAACTGAAAATTCATTATTTGTTCAGCATAGCACAAACTGAAAATTCATCATTTAACTAACTAACAAATTGAAAATTCATTAGTTGGAATTACATAGAGCAATTCCAAATGGCTTACCTTGTCAACTTTGATACCGGGAACAATGTTTTGCTCGGTAAGCACATCGACAATTTTCCTTCCATCAGTAGTGGATTGGTAGAGAGTCTCCTCAAAGAGAATGGCACCAGAAATGTACTGTCCAAGTGTTGGAACTGTCACCAGAAGGGTACGCCATGCTTGGCGATTAACTTCAGTGTTCTCTAACCCAATTGAAGCCAAACGCTTCCCACATGTAGCATTAGACTCATCCATAGCCAAAATACCACGCCCCGGTGAAGCAATTGTTTTCTGTATACATCCGCACACACACAAGAACAGGAAAAGTTATAATTGAAGTTCATCAATAGTATACATGTTTTAACCAACAAGCTAGTTTGAAAACTAGAAGTCCACTGTGCAAAGAAGAATTAAAACTTATATGGTTGTGAATCTATATTTTTACTAGCATATTTATTTGAACAACTATGTTCAGTTATAAGATGCTTCTAGTATGAGTATTTGGCAAAGTTGTTTTAACTATCATACCGCGGTCTTGACGAGCTCGTCAGAATAGGAACCAGCTCTGATGGTGAGACTCGATGGAGCGGCGGGGTTGCATCTTACGACTGACATAGAAGGTTGTCGGAGGAGGGTTTGTCCCTTCACCCATTCAGACTTGTCGAGAACAGGTGATGACTTGAGAAGAGATGCTGATGCAGAAGCCATAGTTCACTGCAAAATCTTATCCCTCACAGCAATGAACCTCTTAACCACACAACTTATGTCTTATGCAATGCATTCTGTGTATTTATTATTGTCAAGTGATGTCTCATTTGAGGCTGCTGTGAGCTAACCTATCCTCACATGACATGTGGATGATAACTCCTGCTTGCTTGGCTTACTCATTTTGCATTACTGGTTGAAATGGATGGTTATTTTCTCACGGTGTAAAAACTGAACAGTAATAATATGGAGATAGATAAGTGTGAGGTTATAATTTGCTTTTCTGATTAACTCGTTTTGTCTCCTTCTCAATGATATATGGTCCTGATTTAATACCAGGATTTGGTGAGATTGGGGTAACGAGGTCATCAAATCATGCCATAAAGAAGCATACTTATTACAGCTGAAGCAGAAAAAAGACATAATTCAATGATGTAAACCATACTAGTAAGATATAGTAATTCAATATCACCATACTTTAGCCTCTCCAATCACTTCAAAAAAAAGTATATGCTTTCGTGTCTGAACCTGCAAGGCCAAAAAAAAAAAGTTTTGGTGATTTATAATTTTTTTCAGTGACAGTTGCAATTCAAAAATACCACCAATGTTAAATCTGCCAAAACAAACAACCATTTAAACAGATAAATTAATCATCAAATTTAATTACCCTTTGTGACCTAAACATGATTCACAAATCACAATATATAAATAGAGAAATTTTGAACTGTGCGCACCACTAATATTACCCAGCTAAGCTTATTATACTTTCCGTTACCATATCGCAATCCCATGTCAAAAATAGACGGTCAGAAAATTACAATATAAACCAGAAACAAACAGAAATAAAAATAAAAATTGATCCTATGAATGAATGATAGTCCAACCACTAAATCATTAAGTTCCTTATTTTATTGACTGGAAAATATAAATAATAATACCTTCATTAAAACAAAGCAAATTAATATAAGAGTTTTGGTCCCACAAATTAAAAAGGCTAAAGTGTTTTGAACCAAGAAACATACCAAAATAGAAATAACTTGGCATTTACCTCAAACCCTACATTGAAGCAACGCGCAACAGCGAGCCCTTGAAGTAGTGTGGGCATTCAGAGGAGATGGCCTACCCTGTTGAGAATTGCTGCATGCATCACTTTCTTCAACCTAAATCTATAATGAAATCTTCAATTGAATAAACTCGTCTTATTGCTTTGCCTACATTGAAGTTTTAGATCATACTCACATGACAAACCACAACCATGTAACAAACTCCAATTTTCCCCCACTTTAATACCAAAACATTATTATTTCATTTTTTCAATACTACTGAAAGAACTTGATATATTGATCTCTAATTTTGTTAAGATACGTAAATTTGGAGATTGGTTGATTTATTTATCATTTAAATATGTCTTTAGTCTTTATCAATTATTGGTCCGTCCTTCGTTTTGGTTTTGGTTTACAAGTTATTAAATATACTATCGAAAGCTGGGTTTGGGAAGTTAGTTTACGGTAAAATGTCAAAATGTCGAGAAAATGAGATGGTTGACTTTTATTTCATCTATTTTGAGTTTGGGCCAAGCCCATTATAATAGCCCTAAACATTAAGCTATATTTTTCCCTCTTGTGCTTTTTAATAATTTGTAAACACAAAACATACCCGCCGTGACGCCGTCAACATTTATTTTCGTGCGTCTTCTTCGCTGTATATCGGAGTATCGGCTCCTTCTCCGTTTCTTCCGTTTTCAGTTGCCATCATTATTTCTTCTTCACTCCGTTTCATTTGAATAATTTCTTATTCTACTTCTTCATTATTTTTCGTCCTCTTATATTTGTTACGGTTTAATGACTTGACCGAACCGATCAATGCACCGGTTCCCGGCTGAACTGGTTTGTCCCGGCGCTCCGGTTTCCGGCTACGTCGAATAGTAAAAGTATCAATCAAAATTGCTTAGCTGCTTCCCTGCAACAATGGATGATGGCCATGAATTGACTTGTCAATTCTGTAACTCTGTAGGTGAAGCTGAAGAATTTGATGGTAAATACTATTGCCGTAACTGCGGAGAACAGAATCTCGACGTCGTCGATACAGCTACCGACGTCGGAGCAGAAGCCGGTTCCGCCGGTGTCTACTTACTCAGCCACCAACGCCGCGTAACTGCTCCAATTAATGCAGTACCAATCTCTCACTTTAAATCACAATCTAATTTAATTGATAAACTAGGGTTAGCAGATAAAATTTCTCAACCGAATGATCCTTTTAAAGTGAAACTAGAGAGAATAGACGAATCTCAGTTTGATGGGACAAATCCCTCGATTCCTGCAGATTTTGGAGGCTCCAAAGTTGTAAGCTTTGAAGATTACATCAATGAGATTAGGTTAAGGTATGTGTTGGGGTTGCAGATGATGATTGAGCTTCAATGTGAAGCACTTGTGAGGGAGTTTAAGGTTACGCCTTTAATATGTGGTTTGGTTGGACCAATTTGGTTGAGGTTTGTCTCCAAGACTGGTGTTTTTGATGATGATTGGGCTGATCAAGTAATTCATGACTCTGAGGTGCAGCAAGAAGGTAATAATAATGTCAAGTTTTATTTGTTTCTCTAAGAAGAATTCAACTTCTCAACATGGGTTTTGATGCATATTTTTTTGGTTGGTTTGGGTTGGAACATTATGTCCCAATTCTTTATTTGCTTATTTGGTTTCAATATATAACATTGTCTTGTTCATGAAAGGTTTTAAATGCTTTGTTTCTTTTAAATTTTCAAGAAATCTGTTATTTAATAACTGAAGGTTTTATTTTCACTACTAGCATCTTTTATTTGATTAGGTGCAACTTACATTGGCACATTTATTAAGCTTGGATTTGAGCTCTTAAATATTGAATTTATAATATGAACAATAAGACGAGGATGAATTTAAATATTGAAAGTTTATCAGGACCCCTTTCCCTTGAAATCGGAGGGTTAAGACCAAAAAAAAAATGAGAGGATGGACTTGAAAGTTGTCCTGATGTTTCATGTTATTCAAGTGTCTAATATTGATTTTTCAGCACTCAGCCAAAAGATGTTTGACTTAATTTCAAGTGTATATTGGAATATGTTGAGTTTATTTTTTCCTTTTTCTCAGGTGAACCAGAAGAAGATTATAAGTCACGTGCCAAATACAAAGCAGAACCTCGCAATATGTTTGGTCAGCGAGCGGTGCTTATATGGTTTAGGTCTTTAAAGAAAAGGATTCCACTGGTTTGCACTGTTGTTATTTCGTATCTGGCATGTCATATTGCCAGGGAAGCCATCCTGCCATCAGACATGATTGAGTGGACACTTGAAGGGAAGCTTCCATATTTTTCTGCTTTTGTTGAAATTGAGAAGCGCATCGGACTTCCCTCGATTGCATGTCCTATCAGTTCAAGTTTTATGTTCAGGCCTCAGCGAGCTTTTTCGGTACAGAAACTAGAGTCATCTGCTGCATCCGTTGCTCAGCTTTTAGGATTGGAGTTACCTCCTGTGAACTTTTATGCATTAGCCTATCGTTATCTTGAAAAACTATCACTTCCTGTTGAAAAGATTCTTCCGTTTGCATGCCGCATTTATGAATGGACAATGTCTCCAGATTTGTGGTTATCCTTATCCAAGGATTATTTTAGGCTACCTACTCATGTTTGTGTTGTATCGATTCTGGTAGTAGCAATAAGGATTTTGTATAACATAAATGGTAATGGAGAATGGGAGAAAAGTTTATCTCATAATAGTGATAGTGCCAATGACAATGACGAAAAGGATACCACTTTTGGCATTCACGACGAGCATTGTTTTGGTAATTATTCAGTAGGACGCCAAAAACCCGAATTGGATTCTACTGGGCTTCTTCAACATCTTCACGCAATATACAATGAGATTGAAGGCACTCGTGGTAAAATTGTTTACTTAAATTATTATCTTGTTGAACCTATGTTGTGTCTGAGCTTATAATCTCTTTCATCCTATTCCTAACAACAGTCAAATGAATATTTTGGACAGAGTATTCCAAGGACTTACCAACATATCTCAAATACTGTAGGGATGTTGTGTTTGCTGGATTAGAACCATCTTATGGGAATCATGAAGAACAAAATATGATGGACAATCTATGGAATTTTTATCAGAATGAAGAGGTAATTGAAAACTTGAATGAATTATTCCATGGGTTTGCACAAGCATTTGTTACAAATAGATTATGTTAAAATTGCTTTCAACTTTTTTCTAGTCTTTCTTGGGTTGTGTCAATGGAGATGTTGGATTGCCTTGCTGATCTAGATTTTGATTTCTTTCCCAGTGAAGCTTGAAAAAGTAAATTGGCTACATCACCATTTTCCTGAATGGCATTAAAATTCTTTTCAACAAAACGTAACATGAAGAATGAAATATTGTCTATGGGCTAATTTCTTGAAAATATAGAATAAAGGGAGGAAAATTCTTATTGCAAATATGAGGGGCTTCAAATATTGAACAACTTTTGTTTTGATGATGTTTATTAGGAAAACTTACAACAAATATAACTTTTCCTCCTCGACTTATATAGGTTGAAAATTTTCCTGTCCGTCAAATCCAATAATTACTGGATCATATTTTATCAAATTAAATTTTAACTAATCTATCTGCTATGTAATGTCTAGTTGATGGCAATTTTGTCAAATAGCAGCTATATCATAGCATAATTTAAACAAATTGTTGTTGTAATGCAGTATGCTATTTTGTACAAAGTATTGTTTAATAACAGCTATTGTGGCACTATAACAGTGTAGCACAATGGAATTCAAACAAACTACTATTTTTTGAGATCTGCAATTGACAATATTGGTTAATGGGAATTCCTTTAGTTGGACCAACTACATAATGAAGACCGCTTACCAAAATACATTCTCATTGATCATACTTTTCTTTTTTCAGAATTCTAAACCACCGGAACTTGAAAAACAACACAACAATTCTTTTAACCAAACGGGGTTGAGGGATGAAGGAAGTGTGAGAAGGACACCTAAAAAGCAAAAGAGTAAAAGAAAATGTTTCGATGAACCCTCTCCTGATGAGGACATCTGCCTTGAAAGTGACTTCCCAGGAAGTTTGAGTAATGATGATTCCTTCGAGAGTTTGCCAGACGACGAAGACTCAGATTCCAATGAGGGTGACAAAGGTTCAGGAAACTCTGTTGTCAAGGAAGCCATTAGAGAGTTGAAATTAGACATGGAGGAAAACAGATTTTGTTACCTACCGCCTAATGTCAAGTCGAAAAAATTTGGTTATGTTCACTATATCAGAAAGAAGGATAAAGGTGCCCTGATCTATGTTGCTCATGCTGATTATTACATTTTGCTTCGGGCTTGCGCGAGAGTTGCACATGACGACATTCGGATTTTGCACATCGGTGTTTTGAGCCTTGAAAGAAGACTTGCTTGGCTGGAGAAACGGATTCATCGATGCTTGCATTTGAAACCTCCCAAAATTTCTTGTCAGTTTTGTAGTACTAGGGCCACTGAAAATGGATCAGATGATGTTCATGTACCTGAACTATCAAACTTGACTATTTGAAATTTTTTTTTTCTTTCTTACAGTTTAGCCACTAAGAAGTAGAATTTAAAAACATAACTATTTGATGACCAAATACAAAATAAAGATAAATATTTCATTTCCATTTTCTCTTTATTTTCCAATAATTCATATGTAAGAATAATTTGGCAATAAGATAGTATGACAATTGTTAAGAATAGATGGAACTTGATCATGAATAAAATTCAGGTCAAATAAAGCAGATGTAATGTACTGCTAAAACGATAAAAAGAAAAACCTAAAGTATATAATTTTACTTTGTTCAATTTGTCAGTTTAGTGATTAATGATGAGATTAACAAATGAAACAAAATATATCGGGTATAAACAGCTGAGTAGGACTTCAATTAGGGATGGGAATAGGCTAGGCTGTCCGTCGGTAGGTCAGGCTAAAAAGTCTATTAGGCTTGACTGGTCGGTCTATATATATTTTATTATTTATTAATATTATTTATTATTATTATTATATTAATAATATTATTTTTTAATTTAAATTCTATCAATTAGGCAATTATTCAGTGAGCATTCTATATTCAGTAGTTGTTCCATATTCGGTAGCGAGCGATTCCATATTTAGTAGTCATTTCATATTCGATAGCCGTTCAATTAGCACTCATTAGCCGTTCCATATTTGTTTAAGAGGTAATAATGAGTGTTTATTTCAGAAGAAAAAAAATCTATTATTTGACACAAAAAATTATTTTTTAAGGTTTAAAGGATGTTTGTTTCATATTTTTTTAAAATTATTTTAAATAGACTTTTAAATAGGCTTCCAGGCCAGACCAGACTTTTAAAAAGGTTAGGTCAGATCGAAAAAAAACCTAGGCCGTAGGCTAAGCTAAGGCCTAAAAAATAAATCGTAGGTCAGGTTCAGGCCTTTCAAAGTCTGACCTGACCTATTCCCACCCCTAACTTCAGTAGTCTTTTGATAGGTACATATTACTAAATGATTAAAATAGATTTTGGTGGTTATTTGTCGTCTCTTTTGGTACAAGAATTTATTATCCCTTGTGCAAAGTTAAATAACTGAGTATCATTTAAAGGGTTTGATTTCTCTAAAATTCCAAAACATTTTTTTAGTCCATAAATGGAGTGATGATTATTATAGGAAACTTATCCATACAATTACAAGACCCAATTTGTTTATATCAAATATTATTGGTTGAGTTGAAACTTAAAGAATAATACATTTAAAAGATAAGCAAAGTAAATTTACCTCTTTTGGTTTTATTTTGTCTTACGGATATCAATATCTTCCTTTTCTTGTGAGTATCAAAGAATTCTTAAAAAATTAATTAAACATAGGATATTTATTTAATTTCTAAATTTAAGAAGTTATTTAACCAATAAAAGAGTAGGAGTGCTTATGTTTTTTAGTTAGATGAGGAAAATAAAGAAGAGAAACATGAAAATAAAATTACGCCACGTGATCTAAAATTAGTGAAGACCTCAAAAAAATTTTGATTTAAATATATCGTTGGTTCCCGCAAATATATCACTTTTTAATTTTAGTCCTTGTTAGTTTTTTTGTTTGAATTTAGCTAGTCTTTGTAAAATCAGGGTTTGATCCATAACGTCAAATCAAAAAATGAATAGAAATTAAAAGTGGTGTTTAGAGATTTTAAAAAAATTCGTATTCTTCCGTGCCACGACAGTTTATCAGCTCTTTTTTTGTAACTTTTAATTTGAAGTTAGAGATCAAAATCAATTGTCTCTGATTTTACAAAGACTACATCCAAACAAAAAAATTTACGAGAATTATTAAAACAAATTTTCTAAAATATTTAAGACATTGTGTTAAAAATACATCTGTAAAGTATTAGATAACAAATGTGAGGGGGAAAAAGTTGCTTCATAAATCCTCACAAGAAATTCTAAACTATTAGTCCCTAGTTTAACAAAAATGAGGTTTATTATTTTAAGAAGCTTTTTCACACACGCACACGCACATGTACACACACAAACTTTCATTCCTTTACTAGATTAATTTATATGGTTTAAAATTTGGAACAAATATATTAATTTTTGTTGGCTCAACTTTATTTTATATTTAGAACTAAATGGAGTATACTTACACCGCCTTTAACATAGAAAACGACATGAAATATGTTGATTCTTTTGTATTTCGTATGATTTTTTATATAATTATCTTTATTTATTATCATTATCGATTTTTGTTATCAATCTTTAAAAAAGAAATCACTTTTGAATAATATATTTCTTTGCACCATTATTACAAATTTATAATGAAAAATCCATGTAAAATATCTATTTCTTAGTTTAATTGAAAGAATATATTTTTTAAATTGAAAGATAAGTAGGGAAAAACATTTCACTAACTTCTTTTACTTATAAATTTATAAATTGCTATTACATAAAACCACTAAAGTGCATCTTGAACATCTTACGGGTATCAAGTTCACTTACAAGTTAGAGAAATATGGACTTTAAACTTTGTTATGAGTATTAAGAAGGATGATTTTTTGAGTATTCCCTATGAGTATTCCCCATTTTTATTCTTGTGTCATCTTGGACAAAGTGTGAGTGAAACAATATTCTATGAATCATCAATAATTTGGCTTTATTAGTATGCCAAATTTTTTTGTCGTTGTAGTAACATATTTTGGTGTGTTAGCTCCTTTGATCACGTGGAACATCTTGACATCATGAAACAAATTCATTTATCAAGGGACCTATTCGATGGGAGTTTGTGTTATATATGTCATGTTTGCTCATGTTCAAGTTGTCAAAGAGACTTTTAGTAACCATTATATCTCATCCTCGACCAATTTGCGAGTTTTTTGAGAAAAGATAATATGCATACTATGGTTCTCAATGTAGATGATAATGCATTAACTAATCTAGAGAGAACATGTTTTGAAGGTTTGATGTGAAATCATGATGGTGATTTCCAATTTGTCTTTTTTTTGGTAGTGCAAACGTTGGTCGAATGTGTTTCATGCCGAGATTCAAGCATTTTTGGTTGTTGTGGAGTTGTATTGGCAATTGAGGTTTAAGAGGATTACTTCTTCTTAGATTCGCTCCATGTGGTTCAGTTCGTGATTTTGGAGAACACTCATTATCATCATTGAGTAAATATGTTAGAAGTTACCTGAAAATATACGAATAAATATTGAATTTGTTTCCTCCTTCGTGCTTTTCGCACAAAGAAATGCTATATCTTTGTGAAAATGAAAGCTAATGGCATGGATTTCTTACTTGTATAATTCATAAACTGCATCCTAGTTTATCTTCAGTTCTTCTTCGCATGTTCTTTTTTAAGGGTCTAGTAGTCTTGTTCTTTTTGCTCTATTTTTTTGTTGTTGTTGTAAATTATAGGTTGTGTTTGGAATATTGTAGGTAATTTACCCACTGGGCCACTACCAATTAAAATAAGTCACGGTTAGTCTACTAGTTTTTTTGTTTAGAATTATCGATTTGACATAGTTGTTTTTTTTTTGGAAGAAGCTAAAATCTAATTAAAACCATATATTCAAGCAAAAGATGTGCCAAAATAGTCAAAATACAATCAACAAAATCAACTTAGAATGAAACAATCTCCTATACAACAACAAATTAAAGGAGCAAAATAAAAAGAAATCTCTCAATCCATGATGCCACAAAAACACTTTGAAAGTTCACGAGTTATTACAAAGGTCAAGAAGACACATAAGTAAATTTGTCCAACATTGTGCAATTTTATACGTGGATATATTATCTTTAGCTTTAAACAACCACCATTAAGATGTTCCAAAGAACACACATATTGGTTAAAGACTCAATTATTGTGATCTTTCCAAACGATCCAAATACAAACTAGTCAAATCATATCAAGTATTTCTCGATATGTCTAGTTTAACAAATATAAACCACAAATTTTTTTTAACATGGCAAAATGCATTTTGTTGGAGTGCACTTGTCACACCCAACGACTTCAACATTGTGACCCACGCCTTACCAAAAAAATAAGCAATCAAAGAATAAATGTTGCATGGTCTTATAAGAATTATCTGAAGTCGCTGCTCCACGTTTTACTGAATTATCTTTGTAGGAATGCAATTAATGAATAATCTTCAAGCAAAATGCTCACCTTTTAGAGAAGCTGCTTTGTTCGAAATGAATTCGGTCAAAGACGAATGTCTAACTTCCACTTCATTAGACGATGTTATATATTTTTTTTTACTGAATACACACCACTATTTTCATATGAATAACCTATGCACAATTTTCTAAGGACACGTTAAAAGTGATGCGCATTTGATATAAAAATGCAATTTAATTTTTTTTCTTTTTTTTTTTAATTTGAATTGTTTAATATGCGGCCTAAGAGAATTTACGATTATGGTGTTTTAACTATTTAGCACCAAGAAAACAAATATTTCTATTGCGGATTATAATTTTAGGATGTTTATAGATAATAATAGTTATAGAAACATGAAAAATAACTCTATTATGGATTATGTAACATTCAAGGGTAGCAACCCTCCGTCACATTAACTTGTTCATTGGGACGATGCTTCCATCGTCATTGTTCCTATAATAATAACTAGCTCACTCACGTGTACCACGTCAAATAAAATGATGTCTAGTTTTATTCATTTTAGAAAAGAAAAAAGTGATTCATAGAATTGAGTTTTATATTGCACCAAAAAAATTGATTTTTATATATTTAAATCCATTTTTTTTTTATAAATATATATTTGAATTTTTTATCTTTTAACTTAAATATGGGCAAAGTAGTTATTATATGCTGATTAAGAATCAATAATAATCATAATCATAAAAAATTAATAATATTAATATTACTAATATTGATTATTGCAAACAAATAATCATAATCATTTGTAAAGTTTAAATGAACTAACAAATATTAATATTGTTAAGCTGAATAATACTCTAGATTCAAACTCGAGATCTCACGGTTGTGTGCAGATTTTTTTTTATTTCATTTATAAAAAAAGAATCAACAATAATAAAAATTAATTGCATTTTTCAAACTACCTTTATCTTTAATTTTTTTAATGGGAATTTACTTTAAAAAAAATTTAATTAACTTAGGAATATTGTAGGAAATGATGTATTTAATACAACAAAATTAATTACAATTTATTTATATAATTAGTATAGTTGAACTCGTGCGTTGCACAAACAATTATTTAAATAAAATATTTTAATATAGGAATACTATATGATAAGAAAATAATGTGATCATACATAAAGATTTGTTATGTGTTTTTAAGAAAGTTAATTTTTTTAAATAATTTAATGGTTGAAGTTTCAACAATTCTATCTATCTTTTGAATTTGCTATTCAATTGAACCGTCGATATTTTATTAATGAATTTAAAAATGATTGTTGACATAATTCATCATTGTTATACCTCCATTCAACAACTACAATCTATTCTTGTAGAAATTATTGTTCGATCTTATTCATTCTCATAATTGACAAGTTGAAGTTATGTCTATTGATCGTGAAAATAATAAATCTGTTGACCTTTTTGCATATATAATCCATTATACATATTTTGATATAGTTATGTTGAGTTTATTTTTTTCTCCTTTATATATAATATTATTTGTATGGATATTGAAATAGTCAATTCTCATAATTTAAATTCTTAATATATTTCTCCTTTCAAAAAAATAATTGTATAAAAACAATTGTAGTATGATAACTAAAGATAATAAGTTAAATGCACATATCATAATTATAACTTGAATAAAATTTCACATATAAACCACAATATTATTTAATGAGTTTAGGTGGTATATATATGGTGGTCATGATCCCCCTACATTTTTAATTATTATTTTTATATTATGACAATGAAATAATACTTCATTGAGTCTTAAATATAAAAGAAAATTAAGTCAACACAAAATTAATGTGTATGGTTTAAAATTTAGAACAAATATATCAATTTTTGTCGGCTCAACTTTATTTTATATTTAGAATCAAATGGGATATACTTACATTGACTTTAACATAGAAAATGACATAGAATTTGTAGGTTCTATTTTGTATTTCGTGTCATTTTTTATATAATTATTTTTATTTATTATCATTATCAACCTTTAAAAAATTTTACTTTTGAATAATATATTTCTTTGCACCATTATTACAAATGTATAATGAAAAATCAATGTAAAATATCTATTTCTTAATTTAATTAAAATATTATATTTTTTAAAGGTGAAAAATTAGGGAAAAATATTTCATTCATTTATTTTATTTAAAACTTTTTAAATTGTTTGTATATTTTTTTACTGGAAAATTTCATGTATGAGCACTAAAATTTAATTTTTTTTTAAATAATTTTACTTGTTGGACATGGTCTCTTAATGTTTAATTTCCGGCTTCGTCTTTGATTGAAGTAGATCTTTTAAAGTATTATACAACATTGATACTCCTAACGGATTCGTGGATATTCACTTTTTTCTCATTATTTTATTGTGAGTAAATTTAATAGTTTAATTATATATTAAATTAATATTATTTTCAATATTGAGTTTATTTTTAGTTTTTTTGTAACCTAACACAAATTTTTACTTTTTAAACTTTTATTGTAATTTTGAATGGTGAGTTAGACAATTTATTTCTCCTAATTAAATTATATAAAAACAAATTCATGATTTTTATTGATGTATCTATATACATTAATTTTTTATTTTAAATATTGTATCTCATACACATACTTGTACTTGATCCCAATATTGTACTCCTACATATGATGTTGATCCCAATATTCTACTCGTACATATGCATCATACTATAGATCATCAGATATTATATTTTATAGCTAATAAAATAAAATATTCTTTTTACTTGTCATAATAAATGATTAGAGATCATATTATATTAAGAATGATAAAATTAAATTAAAAAAGAATGATATTATTGTGTAATGTTATTGAAACACAAAATAAGACACACATATACAATACCCTATAAAAAAATAGAGGAGGTTGTGTTTTGTTTTTTATAAATTGTCAAAATATTGTATTTGTGTCTTATTTTGTATTTCAATAACATTACTCTATATTATTATATATTATTAGGATTTAATTTATAAAGAATTTTTACACAATCAATCAATCATATCCGTTAAATCATTAAGATGTCTAACTTTTATCATAATTACCTCTAAAGTCATGACCATAAATAGTTGTGATGTATTAACCGTATAATATTTAACAATATATAACAATTAAATTTATATTATTAATCCCAAATTACAAATGATCGTACAGCCTAATATATATTTTTCATTCACAAAAGAAAAAAAAATAGTACAATAATATTTTCGAAGATTATGATATTTTCAAAAAATGAATTATCCATGTCCTAAAAAGTTCTACAACGAAAAGAAGATTATTTTAAATAATTAAATTAACTAAAATTATAATTTGAAAAAATGAATTGTATAATTAAATACAAATAATTGTAGTTTTATTTTTAAAATAAATAAAATTTCGTATAAACCAAATTAGGAAAGATATTAAAGATAGAATAAAATACATTTTAATGTAAATATTTTTTTATAAATGTGTCTCTCGAAAAAATTATTCCAACCAGGATTTGAATTCTTCACTTTTTTTCGAACGATTCAATTTTAACTGAAATCCATAACTAATTCATTTGGTTATATAATATTTTTTATTCATAAAATAACTATCATTATTAATATTTTTTATTAATGTGCGCAAAATTAATTATTACTACTTTATTGAATAACTTAATGTATATAAATACATTTTATATTTTTCAATTTTGGCATACAAATAGTTAACATAATCAAATTGATATTGATATATATTACAATATAATTATTAATTAATTGATAATTATTAATTGATTGAATAATTATATATATGATAACTTTCTATATTTAAATATTTTTTGAAATTTTATCATTGATTAAAAATAGTTAGCATTCTTAATATTTTTTTTATTGATATCTGTTAACTTAATTACTAATTGATTGAATTTTTTTTTCTCGTAATCTTATTGATAGAAGATTGAATTATATATTATTACATTCTAAATTTATTAAGATTTCAAAAAATTGCCATTGTATTCAAATATTTAACATATTTAATGTGCGTCTTGATTTACATTAAATTTTATTTATTACAAATTATCAATAAGCAAATTTGTTTTGTAAAATTGATTGTTTGCGTTATGGTTAATTAATGATAAGTAAAGCATTCAGATTATTTCATTAATTATGATTTGAATAGAATTTTTTTATATTAAAATTTGTTTGTTTTTTCCTCTGTTAAATGACAAATTGGTAAATATTTTTTCAAATAATTTACTAATGTAATTTAATCTGAATTAATTAAAAATAATCGAATTGGAAATGAAAATAGTATTCAATATGACATTTTATTCTAATATTTAACATAATTAATTTGCGTCTTGATTTATAATATATTTTATTTGTAAAAAATTATCAAGAAGCAAATTTTTTTAGTAAAAAAAATAATTGTTTGCGTTAAATAGTAAATGATAGGTAGAACATTCAGATACTAAGATTTTTTTGTTTTTTCCATTGTGGAATGACAAACGGGTAAATACTTTTTCAAATAATTTTTCAATATAATTTATTCTGAATTAATTAAGCATGGTCAAATTCGAAATGAAAATAGTATTCAATACAATAAATAATATAAATATGGAGTATTAAATGTGAAATTCATTTGCCATTTATAACATAGATTTTTGTGGGTTTATTCGAAGATTAAAAATAAGCAAAAAATACTCAAAATATTGAAACAAAATAAAACTCAAAATCAATTATCAATAATAATAATAATAATAATAATAATAATAATAATAATAAAAATAAAAGGAAACTAAAAAATCAACCACTAAAGTAATCTCAAACTTAATAGAAAAGTATTTGTAAAAGAAATCAATCTTAAGTCAAAACAAAATCATCAGAAAAAGAATTCATAATAGAAAAAGCATTAATATTTGAACTCAACCTTAATATATATTTTTAGAATGACTTGAAGGTGAATAATTATTTTCATAAATAATGCATGGGACAAACTGTTTCACGGAGTTACATCAATCATGTTGCATGGCTATTATTATTCAAAGTGTTTACTTTTTTTAATAAAATATTTGTATTAGATATTATCTCAATGCATGCATTTTCACTATTTAATAAAAAAAATTCCTACAAATATATATTAATAAATTAAATACCGATCATGGTTCAACTCTATTGTCACCATTTTTTTATTGGTTCTTATTTTTAGAATAAACTTTTTCAACTCTATTTTTTTTTTCAACTGGTCGAGGAATAAATATGTCAATAGGAAAAATAACTAATAAAAAAGTAAACAAATAGTAGAATAGAGAGGAACAATAGAGTACACAAAAAAATGACAACAGAGTAAAGAATCGAGATATGAAAGCTGATTTTTTGAATTTAATTTTGTATTATTTAAACAAATACTACAATATATATAGGTAAAAGTAGTGTCTTCTAGAAGTGTGTACGATATATATAAATGTATTATGTAGTATATGCTATTAATAGTAAATTAAGGATTTTATGTAATAGTACCGTTTCTGTTTATGAAGAAAATGTATAATTAAAATTTTATGTGGTGGGTTTAATATTCTTTGACCCCTCAAATGCAAATTTTTGAATATATTAATTTAAGTTTCCATATGTACCGCATGGGTGATGTGGACGTACACTAGACATATTATTAAAAGATTTTTTATATTTTTATATTAGATGCTATATTTTAAAAAAATTGCAGACCTTGCCATTAAAGTAATCATATGTAAACAAATGTAAACCTTCAATATTATCACTCATGTTTTAGTATTGCAACCATAATAATCTTTACTGCTCCTTTGATTTTATAATGAATGTTGTTTAATTTTTTTCATATATATTAAAAAATATAATAATTAAAAATTATATATATAATAATTATAAAAGGGTAGTATATTTTTTTTTAATTAAAATTATGTTGAAAATTGTGTGACAAGGAGTATTTCTTTTGTGTAGTAATTTGTTTATGCTAAAAAAGTAGAACATGGTTGCAAATTGAAACATGATGTTGTTTTTGAATTTTGAAAAAACCTTTTTATAAACAATTTATGTCACCGAAAATATTATTGGGTTGAGTCGCAGACTAGGTCGCTCTCTTTAAGACGTTTCGAGGCACTGCCAAATTGTGCAAGGCATACTATCAACCACGAAGTTCCCATGATAAAACAGTCCAGATACTCTGTATCGGAGTTCTACTGCACTGTAGAAAACCGTTTTAGAATTACACCCTCAATATGCTAGTCGTACGACTGACACTCGTAATATGGCACTAAGACCACTCGAAAGAAACAGTAAGAAGGGGAGAAGTGAGAAAAGCCTTAAATACAGAGAGCTTTTGGTGTGATTTTCCAACTGAGGAGAACCCTCTATTTATAGAGGAAATCTGCAACTGGATCTGAGAAAATCGGGGATCATTAGAACGTGCGCCCCAAGAAGTGGCCTCAGATACGTACGCTCCAAAACCCAAAATGTGCGCTCCAAATTTAAGGTTTTGACTCTGACTTTTGACCGGGCACCAAAGGAAACGTGAGACCAAATATTAGGGTTTTGACCGGGCAAAACAGACGCACGAATTCAGGGGGGAAGACTGGATCATATATGACTCGGTGAAGGGCAGTTACGTAATTAACGTATTAATTAGAGATAAAACGCAAACAATCAGTTAATTAAAATGATTAATTAATTTTTATGCCAAAAATAATAATACACCTCGAAGCCAAGGCCAAGGCCAAGCCAAGCCAATTAAAAATCTACTTGTTTGTTGATTGTGATCATAATCCATTAAGAATCGTAGCATGTAGTTGTGTTCTTAATGTATACTTTTTAAATTTTTCTTTCAAAAATATGTTTAAGTTTTTTAGTTTTACATAACTTATTTGTGATTCACTATAGTGTAATTTACTAGACGTATAATTTACTGTAGAGTATATGTATCATCAACATCAAATTTATCAAATAAAAAATAAAAATATGAGTTTATTTAAATATTTAAATTATGAGTTTGATGAAATTTGCATTATATTGAATATGATAATTAATTTTATGGGTTTTGTTTGAAAAATTTGATGAATTTTTGTAAAAAAAAAAGATAACATTGTTGACATTTTAAAACATAAAAGATCAAATCGTCACTTAAAATCAAAATAAAGAACTAAATCAAAAAAAGGTAAAAAAATAAAAGACTAAAGCGTTAACTGAAATTAAATTAAGGCATCGTATATAATATTTAACCTTTATTTATCTTTGATTATATATATGAAAAGAAAATTATGGTTAAATTATAGAAGATAGATATTTGCTGAATTTAGTCCTTTTATTTTTTTTGTTTTTGTAATAATGTTTTATTGTATTGTTATATGGAATATTACTTTTCCATGGAAAAAACAAAGTAATAATAATTGACGAAAGTTAAGGACATATAGGTTCTGTCAAAAGGGATATATAGGTAAAATAAAAGGTTACCGACGACATATCATACAAATTGGATTTTATCTACTTTTTAAGGAAGACATGTTGGATATTTTAACTTAATATAGACTTTTTGATTTGGTTTTAAAATTTATTTGAATAAATGAAGTCTATAATGATTTTATTTTTAAGATGAGATAGTAAAAGTCTCTTTCTTATTTATTTATAGGTTATGAGATCAAATTCACTAATGGAGCACAACACTATTAAATATATTATAAGAGAATTTTGCCGTGTTTTGCGGTTCTATTGAATTGATATCAAAAGAATAAAAGTAAAAGATAAAAAATATTATTATCAACTTACACATAACTGTGAAATTTTAAATTTGAATCTAAAAAAAGATGTTAAAACTTAATAATATCGATATTTATTATTTGAATTAAAATTAAAAATTTATAATAAAACTTTTAATATTGATATTTATTATTTAAATTAAAATAAAAAACTTTATAATAAAACTTTTAAATAAATGAATTAAACCATAAATATATTAGTCTACTTAATAGATTTAAGTCACCAATTGTGAAGAAGAAATTATGTCCCCGAAGAATATGAATAAATAAATTAATAATAAGTATTCTATATAGAATGCAATAAAAATAAAAGATATTTACAATTTTATTCTAAAGTCATCCATTTTTAAAGTACTTTTTTCTTATATTTTACGTCTGACGGAGTATATTATTTTAAATGGTATAATACTAATTTAGGAATTTAGTTCATATTATTCCTTATCATCCCCAATGAATAATAGTCATTAAATTGTTAAGAAGATTTAACTTTAAATATAATTATTTTAAATATTACACAAATGAATCGTTTCTGATTTATTGATAGTATAAATTATTTACAATAAAGTAATAAAATTAAACTTGTAATTTAGTATACAATAGTTAATGACAATAATTCTGTCAAGAAAATCAATAATGACAATAATTAAAATTATATATTATTTATATTTATTTGAATAATTTGACTACTTAAATTTAATATTTTTTTATGGAAGTCTTTTGCGGAAGATTTGTTATGAATTGATTTTAAAGTTTGACTTCAATAATGATGATGAAGTAGGAAAAAGAAAAAATCTTAATGAACCATATCTGATACAAAATGATCATATCTAATTAAGGATGAGATAGGAAAATAATAACATCAAAAACAGTAAATTTTATTGGTTGTCTACGTGTAAAAAGTATAAAAAAAATAAACAGAAAAAGTATATAAGTCATATACTCCTCCTTAAGATTGTGATAATAGGTCATTTTATACAAAAAAGAGAATTATTATAATTATAAATGAAAGCAATAGGATATCAATTTTATTGTATTATCCTTATTAATAATTTATTTATTTTTTTAATATGAAATTTTATTTTTTTAAATATTGATGTATTTTTATCATCATAAATATAAATTAAAGAATAATAATTTTAAAATTATGCACATATAGCATTTACAAAATAACAAAAGTGTAAATTATTATTAATTAAAATAATATTAATAGTCATTTTATAATTATTGTAAATATAATTTGAATATTGTTCATTGAAGTTATAAAATAAAACTTTTACCAAAAGTACAATTGAAAAAAGTGTTGTTGTATCTTTTAGTTTTCTTATAATTCTTATATAATTTTAATTTATAAATTTTAGTTTTAAAAATTTATGTATTATATAATAATGAATCTTGTTAGGTAAGAAGCAAGAAATTTGAAGTTTTATTTGAGAAGAATAATTTTCAAATTTTAAAGGAATTAAATACACGATTTTTAAGACGATATATTTATATTTGATTCCTTGACATGGATACTTAGAATATATGTTGACTTTTGTGGAAAAAAAAACATTTGTCAATATATTCTATAGTATAACCCAGTTTTTAGTTACAAAAAAATCAATATTCAAGAAATTAAATTTAAATTGAGAATTCTCCACTTTTACACGTCAAATCTTTAGGACTCAGTAAAAAAAGTATTTGTTGGCTTTTGATAAAAATAAAATAAAATAGATTATAATAATAATAATATAATATTTTTTCATGAAAATAATTAATTTTAAAAAAAATGTCTTTTAAGTAAAAAAAAAAAAAGTTTTCGAGAGAAGTCCCAAACATGGACACCCAAAATAATAGCAATCCACTCATACTACTTTTATTTTCCTCAACGGAAATCCACTCATCCCACTTGACCACTCCATTTGGCACTAAAAACATTTTCAGTGCTCTCAACTTAATAATTCAATTTCAATCCCTTTCTCTCTCTCTCTCTCTCTCTCTCTCTCTCTTACACATGCATCATGCATGCACTCATAGAATCTACCACGCACACCGCTTAACTAAGTTGAATAATTCAATTCCAATCAAAAGAGGAGTACTATGTAAATAATAAAATAAAATTAATATCCCAACTTGAAAAATTAAAATAGATGGCCAAGATGGCCTCATTTAAAATTCTCATCATCCTAGACTTAACTATATTTTAATTTCATTAAATTAAACAAATTAATTGCACTGAGAGAATGGGACATAGTCACAGACAATCAATGCTCTTTTCCTAATTTCCGCTACCTGCCTTAGCTGACTAGTTACTACAACTAAAATCATTGACTATTTTACCAAAAATAAACCGGTTCAGACCGGTTCGTTGACAAAATATCTAATCTAACCTTACCACTAAACCAACTCTAGACCATTTGAACCCGGTTCAAACCAGACGCAGTCTCATCCGTCTCCTTCCTCCGCCTCATCTCCAAAACCTTACGGTGGCTGTTCGAGTGAATATCACCAGAGAATGTCGGACTTGAAGCCGGTCTATACTCCGGGAAAAGCCGACCGGACTTAAACCGGACGCCGCAAGCGTTACATAGGGTTTTGGGTCCAAGTGGACCGGTTCTCCACTGTGGAGTTTTCTGCACCTGGCAATGGCTACAGCGTCGCTGAAACTGGGGTCCACCTGGTTGGACCTCTGCCTTTTTCCTCTGCTTCTTCGTCGCGGAAAGTACGGGGTTGAAGGACCAAATATGACAGTTGGGCTTTCTGGTCTTGTTGGTTCTGGGCTTTTTACGGATTAAAGAGAGATGAACAGGAGTTTCGGTTGGGCTCGGTCTAGGTTCCGGTTCGGGCCGGGCCCGAACTGGATACAGTAGAGAAAGTTCCGGCAGAGAATCGTCCACAAAATGAGACACCCATTCCAAATCCGCAACATCATCGGTCTGAGAAAATCCAAAGGATTCTTGAATTTAATTTTTTAACTTTTTAATTTGGAATATTTGAGAAAAAAATATTGAATAATTAAAGAAAAATTTATTGTATAATTAAAGACTCACCGGAACTTCCAATCCGGCGGCAAAAATGGAGTCAGACTCGGCGGAACCGGAAAACGCTGTGGAATTGGAGATACCGTCGTCTTCTGTACGGTCATGTGAGGAACCTGAGGTAACGCTGTCCTTTTCCTGGTCTTCCTCTTCCTCGTAATCATCAATTTCTTTTCCGACGGAACTGTGTTGGAATTCGCCGTGGGAAAAGTCAAGCAAATCGTCGACAGAGAAATCTTCGCCGACAACAACGTTGTTAGCGTTCAAACACAGAATCTCTTCGCAAATTGTTTGCGGGAAAATAGACTCTGTCCGCAAGCTTGGTTTCAACGCTTTTGCCACCACAACTTCCATTTTCTTTTTCTCTCCCTGTAGTTTCTTCTACCTACAAAACTAAAACTATTATTGTAAAAATAGAGTTTCACTTGAATTAATAATATTTTGTTGCAAACGTTGCTTCGAATTTAATATTTTTTTTACCTGATAAAAAGAAATTAAAAGTGGTGAAGACAAAGAGGGGAAACCGCAGGAGAGTTTCCTTTGGTTTGGAAGCACTGAAATAAGCGAAACAAGCGTTGAGATATTGCTTATAATAATTATTAATTTCTTTTTGTTTCTTATTTTCACTATGTACCAATATTTTTCCAATTTAATAAATATACCACTACAAAATTTTGCTTCTCATAGAGAGAGTCATGCAGTCATGCACCAAGGGTGTGACATTTGGTCAGGTGGTGGGGCTTCACTATTATTGGTATCTTTTTTAATTTTATTTATTTTTTGGAGTGCATGATATTGATTATGGCCTTGTAAATTCAAATAATGTTGTGATTCTTTTCTTTTGGGAGATGGCAAAAAAATAAAATATTGACCCGGTCCAAATCAACATTACCATTTTCAAACAAAATGTTATAATGAAATGCCGGTTTTGACTATTATTACGAACGTCTTAGATTGATTAATTTGATTCTGTGTTTGAAGTATAATAATGATAAGATAAGATCACAGTTTGGCGCTATGAGTTTTTCTTTCTTTCGAAATTCACAATGAAAGAGGAAAGTGTAGTGAATAATTACAACTTTTTCAGTGTCGTATTTAATTAATTTAACTCAAAGGGAAATGAGAAACAAAGATTAGTAGAGCATTGCATGGTCGCGTGAATTGCGCCTCGTGATGTGGTTAACATTTGGATACTTCTCCCGCTACTTTATTTTGTTTTCTTATTTTCCCACATGGACTGGTATTAAAGGTCGACATAGACAATAGTGAAATAGGTTTTGCAATAATTAGTTTCATGGGAATTATTTTACCTGAGTTTCAATTATCATATCTCATGAGTCTATTTTTAAGATTTAGTCTGTTCCTTTTTATTTTATTTTTTTACAAATTTGACTGTAAGTTTGTTTAAAAATAAAAAGTAATACTATTCGTAAGTCTATATCATTCGAGTGTTGATAATAAACTAAAATGTTAATATGATAATAAACTTAAAATTTATTTTGTTATCCATATTATATAATAATTTATTTTATTTTTATTTTATAATAATAATTTTAAATATGTAAAAAAATTAATATTGGTCAACATATTTAAATTAGATGTTCGAACCATTTTAGTTAAATAGTTTGATTTTAAATATAAATAAAAATGAATAAAAAGAAAAAATAAATGTAATTTAAATTTTAGACTAGATACATTAATTTTTTTAATCTATATTTTTCTTTATATTTGAAACCAAATAAAGTATAAAATATTTTTTAAATAAAAGTTTAATTTTGACGTAAATAAAAAAGTGTGGTTTGTACCACCGACGAATACATAAATTTTGAATAGTGGACGCACCATATATATTTTTCCAAGTGTTGTCACATATATAGTACTAAAAATAGGAAAATAGAGTAAAAAATCATTTTAGTCTTTAAATGTTTGATGTGTTGTCATTTTTAGTCCCTAAATATGCGATGTGTTATCATTATAGTATATAATTTTAGTCGCATAATTTTATTGGTATCCAAATATCTCTTTACAATGAGTAGAGTTTGGGTCTTGTCCCCGTACCTGCGATTTTAAAAAATATCCATACGTGCTCGTACATTCTTAGATATCAAATTTAATACTCGTAATCTTACCATCTGGGTACCTAAGTGTCTGTACCCATACTTATTACCTACACTTTAACTAAAATAGATCGATAAATAAATGATATTGTTGTGATTAAATTTAAAAATTATTCAAATATTTATCATAAAGTATTATAAACCAAAATAAACTCAAAACACTTCAAATGAACACTCGTTACAATACACATTCTAATATTTAATAATAATAATTTATGAAGTTGCAAGTCCTACTACAATATTATTCGATATCTGTAAAAACAATTGATAGGAAGTTGCAAGTATAATTAGAAAGTCACGATTAATAAGACATAACTCTTAGTTATAAAGTCACAATTATTTACATATTCATCATAATCAAATTCTTAAAAAGTTTGCAAACATTTATCTTTCAATTATAAATATTGTAGTGGTCTAATGATATTAATAGATGTTAAAACATAAAAAAAAAACAATTAATTAAATTAAACATTAATATAATAAATAAATAAGTAAATAAATAATATATTTATATGAGTGCGGGGCAGGGTGAGTACTATAGGAGACGTACTCGTACCCGCACCCAAACACGCTTAATTTTGCAGGTAATTATTTGTCCTCGTACTCATACCTATTATGCGAATTTTTACTCTACTCATTGTGGATACCTATTGAATCTGGGTCTAATTATCATCCCTAAAATTAAATTTAAAAACTAAATTAATTAATTAAAAATACATTTAAATACTAATATAAATGATAAATGACAAATTTATGTTTGTTTTTGTAATTTTAATGTATTTAAAGATTATTATATCATCACTCACATTAAAAAAAACAAAAACAAAAACAACAATGGTGACTCAATTAGGAACATATTCGTCATATCATTTTTTTAATAAGTGTGGTAGGCACTAAAAAAATTATTCAAATTCAATTGCGGGCAATGCGCACACACCCTTTCAAATGAGTTTGTCCTTTATCTAATTTGAACTTTAAAATAAGTCGTCATATGTTTAATTTTAATAATTGTCATAATTCCAATATTTTCCATAAAAAGGGTTTCAGGTTCTGATTTTGCGTCTAGTTCTAGTTACCTCTATCTCTGGTTTTGATTCTGATTTTCTCTGATTCTGGTGGTCTATAATTGTTTTTCTTGCTACATTAGCACTCATTTTCATCTTTTTAGTCATATTTTCAACCTCCTTGCTATTCACCTATACAATTGAAATTTTTCCTTGTATACACGCGATCTTTTTAGCCATCTTTTTATCCTCTTTTGTTTTTATATTTTTTTAGTATACACGCATTCTCTTTAGCCATCTTTTTATCCTCTTTTGTTTTTATATTTTTTTCCTAAAACAACTACAATTTTTTCCTTGTACGACATCTCTTCAACCATCTTTCGAGCCTCTTTTGCTTTTTTTTTCTCCCTAAAACAACTACAATTTTTACCATGTATACAAGAAATAAAAAAGTGCATTCTCTCTTTTCTGGGTTTACCTTAGGAAATTCAATTTTTCTTCAAAAATAAGTAATAATCTAGAACTCAATTTTATCTAATGAATATAAAGATTCATCATTTTAATCTATAAATTGAGAGAAAAACATCAAACAAAGGAGGAGGCTTTGTTCATATTTGAGACTAGGTAGAGTTTTTGTTAGTAAGTGATCTGAAACATGAAATGAGTTATAGAAAAATACAATAATTCAAAACAAGAGCAAATACCAATCAGAGTAAATCATAGGAGGGTAACAAATACTCAACTTGTGTGTGGTAACTATTTCTAAACTCATCTTAAACACTTTTGTACTCAATATCTTTTTTTCTTCCTTCTTCATACCAACAACATTTTTTTCAATCCATTTTATTGCAACACAAACACATTTCTTTAAAAACAATCGACACATCTGCATTTTTTATCCAAAAACTACGTAGTTTTGATTTCTCCATCGCACCGAGAGATACATATGAGCAAGATCATACTTTTGTCAAACACAATAACACAAAATCTTTTTTCTCTTCATTTTTAGCCAACTTTCATTTCAAAATTATCTTCATCAAAACACAATTTATATTTGCATTTAGTAATAAGGAGAAATCGAAATATTTAAGTAGACATAAATTGTGCACCATTAATTATAGGTAACCGTTTTTAATGGATATTGTAGGGTGCTAATACATTATGTGCACATAATCGACTCTCGAACTCAAAATTTGATTTAAAATACCATTTTTTTAAGGGTTTTTCAATATTTTTCCTATTTTAAAATGAAATTTGGTGGCGACCTTGTTGAATTAGAGAAACACTTGAAATTAATTTTAGGTTGTGACACCTTCATCTGCTCCACCCTCCCTCCATCCACCCTCCCTTTGTTCGACTTTTTTTCAACGTTCAACCATATCTGAGCAGTTGCAGAAAAGAATAATAAGGTAGATGTACTCTCTTTATCTATTTCTCTCATTTTTCAATTGTCCCAAGCTCTCTCGCCTTCACATGGCAAATACGTCTTTATTTTCGAATCGTAGAGAGGAAGAGGGTTTGGTCAGGGAGGATGCTAGGATTATTTGTGCTATTATAAAGATAGACTTTTAAAACTCTTTTTAAAATTAGTCTCAAGAGCGGAAAGTTCCCTTAGCCAATGATCATATATGCACAAAATTTCACAAGAAGGGTTCATGTGTCTCTTGAAGCATTAAGAAGGATACAAGTTACCATGACGGAGTGTTTCTCTTGAAATATGCTTTAACTTTGATCATCAAATAGGAAATTATCACAGTCTCTACGTAATCCACGCGAGTACAAAACGGAACGTAGTGATAGCTATTCTATGAGGTTAGTGGTAATCAAGATTACTTTGGAGCATGTTCTTCTTCTATTTATAGAGAATGAACCACTAAAATTCAAAAACTCATATTTTGGACCCAACCCAAATTAATGTCTAAATGATTATATTTTATTAACCTCTTTTAATTAAACATAAACTAGTGATGAAATTAAATTATATTTAATTCAATTAATTGTCAACTCTCATTTATTTAATCAAATCACATTCAATTAAATAAATTATAAATATGTTAATGTATTAAGTCATATTTAATACGATTAACATCTAATTAAATCAAATCTTATTTAATTTAATCATTCGTCTTGTTGTTAGTATTCTATGCGTGTGACCTTTATAGGTTCTCACTGAAATGATAATAATATCAAATATTATATATAGTTTATCTAATATAAAATATTATAAACAATGATTGTCATCTAATAATGTATTACCGTTACCCAAATCATGTGAAAATCGTTGATGCAATTTAAACCTTACCACAAACTATTTATTGTGCAGCAATTGTCTCTTCGTCGAAATGTCTAATTAAAAATGTTTGAGATGCGAAATCCATGACATTGTAGTCTAGGGGTTACTTTGGAATTAAATATTTTGTCACTAAAATAAGAATAATAAAGAGAATTCGGTAATAATTTAATAAAGAAATTTAGTAACTATGATCAAATTAGAAACCAAGGTTGGACTCGAAGTGAAACTGACATTTTTCTTATTATAAAAGTTCACTTCTAGTACTCTAGTTAATTTTAAATATTATTTCAATCAATCCGAAGACTTTATTCGATAGTAAAATGCAATTCTTAAATTCGACGCTCAGTACTACTGTTTTAATTATTATTTGCAACGATTCAGTACACCTGCTGAAACATTATCAAATATGTTTCTCATCTAAATATTAGCAGTTTTTGGTCCAATACTAACTTGTCTGGCAGCTTTTAGCTATGTTATTTGAAGTCTATTAATGAAACTTGGCATGTGATGCTTGGGATTATTTGTGTAGCTTTGGAAAGTGTTGTTAATACATTAGAACATGGGGGAGATTAGGCTTTGTGAAACATCATACACTTGGATCTTGGATTTTGGTTTTGTGCATGGTTGTCACTAGTAGACACTTCCGTATTTCTTTTTATGTTAATTACAAATATCTTCATTTTTTATGGATTTTTTTCTTGAAATCTTATATAAAATAATTATGGATTTTGTGGTGAATACTTTATGGTTGAAAATTTAATGTGTGTATGGAAGTAGTACGAGAGGCTGATTAAGTTTTTTTTTTTAAAAGAGTAACGTAAACCGGTTTGATGCTACAACATATGGTATAATCGATAATATAGCGTTTTTCGATTCGAAGCTACATAAAATTTACTAAATACATTAATCAATTGCTTTGGTCTAGCGTCTATTTAGCATATGCAACAATAACGTTTATTGAACGCAACCACTTTGCTTCTGAGGTTTCTAGCATCAGCCACGATGCGCCCGTTTTTTTCTGTTAGCGTTTGCTTTTGGTGGAAGCTTTGACGGACTTTTGTTATAGTGATCCTAATAAAAAAAAATAGTTTGTTATAATATTATTATAGTAAAAATCCTTGTATATATCAAAGAGTATTGCTAAAATTACTTTACACATTATAATTATAAATAATTATTATAATTATAATTATAATTAAAAATGATTATAATTAAAATGATTAAAAAAAATACATTAAAATTATATAAAAAAATACATCAAATTTGAGTAGATGTGCCAGCTGAACAGTGTTTTCTAGTATTACTAGAGACCCGACATAATCTGCATTTTCTTTGTACTTTTTTATTTAATGTCCATTTATGTTCTAATGTGTTTGCTCTTTGGGCGACCTTTCTTGACTCTCCGCATTAGTGGATTGTGACACACCTTAACACATTTATATTGTGACCAATATCATTCGTTTAGTATGGGTTGGAACGTTTCATCATAGAGTTTTAGTATCGTTTCCACCTTGTACACATCAGGTATAAGGCTCCAATAATTATATTTTATACTAGAACATGTTGTTATCACATGTGAGCAAGACATATGTTTAACTTGATATTTCCCACAATCGCACCACTTGTTAGAAAGGTTTACACTGAAATAACCAATTGGTCGTGCTTCTCTTGGAACTACTGTCTCGTGGACCATGAAAGTATGGTTGCTCCGATGAAAACTATCCACTCTATAACTATTGGATTTACTTATTTCCAATTTCATAAAATTTATGCAAGTTTCTGTGTATACCTGACCAGAAGCTAAAATTGATGTGTGTCGTTTTCCCATGGTTGGAAACAATGTCCCTGTTTTAAAATAAGTTGATTGGACCAAAGCAGTGATGGGAAGGTTGTGCGGACCTTTTAATACTGCGTTGATCGACTCCACGAGGTTGGTTGTCAGACCCCAATGGCTACCTCCATCGAATGCTTAATCAAGGATACGTTTGACGATGTTGGTGAAGATGAATCTGTATAAGAAAAACAAGCATCGTGTCGAGGATTTTTATATTTGTAGAACAATATCTATGTGATCCCCGTTTATAATTGTCAT
Organism: Cicer arietinum; assembly: GCF_000331145.2. Classification (NCBI taxonomy): domain Eukaryota; kingdom Viridiplantae; phylum Streptophyta; class Magnoliopsida; order Fabales; family Fabaceae; genus Cicer; species Cicer arietinum. The sequence goes on along the minus strand of NC_021165.2, from coordinate 69,948,686 downwards.
CATATCCTCATGTACAATCGACCTCCCAATCAACCCCACAACAGTTTTAGCTACACTTTACAGAGAACTATTTCTTGCAACGAAACCTGGTGTAATATCTATGGGAGGATGTGCATTGTTGTTGCAAAACTGGGCATGGTATCGTTTGTCTTGTGTCGCTCCAGAATCTCCTAAACCATTGATATTTCCACTTGCACAAAGGTAACTATATTATTTTATATTATTTTTTCTTTTTTTGAAATCAATTGCTTACCATATTACTAATTTTTTTTTTGGTTATATTCGACAGGTTTAATTTTGGTGGTCTAAATTTCACTAAAGTTTCTCATAACAACGTAGAAGGATACCGAAAAACAATTGATCACATGATGGTTGATGAAGTAATATATTCATTCACATTTATTTGAACTTTTTAAATATTTTATTTTTTATACTTGTTATAATTATTTTAGCTTGTTTATTACATATCAGTTTTATTGGAGACCTTATGTCGGGTTCCAACATGAAGTTTCGAAAGAAGAGATGGTCACTTGAACTGCATGTACTTATCTACTTTGTTATCATATTGTTGAAAAATATCATACAGATAAAGTCATACTTCAGTTCGGTTTCCATCAAAAAATACCACAACCACCAAAGGACATGAAAATGTACCATGAGGTCGACATGAGGCGTGAGATTGATGATAATTAGAATTGAGTTTGGAGAGAAGAAACTAAACATTGGAACGAGCGCCAGAATTATGTGTTGCAAGGTAACTCCGTACAAGGTGTTTTATGTCATAGCACATAATATATGATTTGGTTTAGACAACACACCAAATTATTTATATTTGTAGAACAATATCTATGTGATCCCCGTTTATAATTGTCATCATATCCTCATGTACAATCGACCTCCCAATCAACCCCACAACAACAAAACACAGCAGAACCGTCTTTATCATCACCTCACTTACACGTCCTTACTGAAGTTCCATATTATGATCCACCACTGACTCAGTACTACGTGTCGTTGGTGCCAGAAATACCAAACTCCCGGTTATCCGATAGAACATGGACTTTTTTATAATTTTTTTGGAACTCAGTGCACAACTCCTGAGTCAGCTTATGTTGTGTTTGATTCGATGTATAATCCTCAGCCTCAAAATTTTATGGAAGCTGGTGACAGTGGTTCTAATCCACTTACAACTTACATTGAGGAAAATGATTAAAATCAAGATGAACCGGAAGAACCTTAACTCGTTCAAAGAGTTAGACGAGTTCCACGACATCCTAGATGTGTGACTAGAGGTCATTTAGGTGGACATCGTTGATATAAATTTGATGTTTTTTTTCCCTCAAATATAATTTTTTTTTTTATCGTTAATTTAATGTATTTCGTTTCATTTTCATGTTATTAATATGATTTTCTTTTTATTTAATTGTTATTATTTTTTGCAACAAATTTGATGTATTTTTTTTTAATTTTAATGTATTTTTTTTCAAAATTTATAATAGAATTTAATCATTTTAATCATAATCATTTTTAATTATAATTATAATTATTATTATTTGTTATAATAATAATAATAATGAAAATATAAAATTAATTTATAATTTATTAATGTATTTTATTTTAAATAATTTTATTAGTATTTTTATTTTTTAAATAATTCAATTAATATTAATTTATTAAATAATTAATAATAACAAATGTTAAAAAAAATAAATAAATAAAGCTAGTTACAGCAACCTCTTATATCAGTTTTAAAATTATTCCTTGAGCTGGTCGTTTCCAGAAAAAACGACTTCTTATTTAAAAAAAAAGTAGGGCATTCATGTAAATATTTTTTAAAGTAGAGCATTTCATAAATTAAAATATAATATTTAAATAAAAAAGTCTAACAATTTATTGTAGAAAAAGAGTTAGATGTATTAAAAGAGTTAGATTTATTAAGAAAAGTATATAAATAAAATAAAAAAATAATTTTTAGTCAATTATCTTAATTCAATGATGATATATTCAACAATGCTATAAATATAAAGTAAAATGTATTGACTTGATAGTATATAATAATATTAATTAAATAGTACAATTGAAAATTGTAAAAATAATTCATATATTATGATTAAAAAAAATGGGTCACTCATTGTAAAAAAGTTATAAATAATTAAGAATATTATAGAAAAATAAAAAGATAAATAATTTAATAAAAAATAACCAATTTTTTTATTTATTTTTGTATCAACTTTAAATGTCACTTAAGAAAAAAGGGAGTAATAGCTAAATAATTAACTAAATTTAAAAAAAATTAAAACTAAAATTATATAGTAGTTTATATTAAATAAAGATATAATATTTTCTGCATGATCATTTAAATATTCCTTATTGAACAAATTAGCCTATTTTAATTTGTATAAATAATATGGAAAACACGTTTCAATGTTAAATGTATTTTGTAGTAAATTACATAAACTATTATAATCAATTGTCTATGATCAAATTCAAATGTATAATTATTTTTTAAAATAATTTTATGTAAAACTCACTATATATACTGTATCAAAAAGTATTTTTTTTTATCATCCTTTTTAATAGTAATTTCTTTTTTTGTTATAATTATAGTTAAAATACTTCGTATATATCAAAGAGTATTGCTAAAAATCTGAAATATAATTAATGTACACATATTTTCCTATAAATTGAAACAATAAAAAAGATTTAATTTTATTTTTAATTATCTATTTTATCATGTTTACAAAAAATTTATTCCTATTTTAAAATTAAATTTTTAATCTTTCAATTATCACATTTGTTCTAATTTAGGTTTCAAACTAAATTTTCAAACTCTAAACTGATGATTTTTCTCCTCAAAGAATGATAAATATTACCTTAGTTATAAATTTAATAAAAAAAATATTTCTTTTAAGGTAAAAATCATTATTTTTTTATTCAATAGAAATCATCATTATATAAATTAAAATTACTATTTTTAAATAAAAATTTTGATTGGAGACTAAATTACAACAAATATAATAATTAAATACCAAAAATTATTAACTAAAAAACTAAGTTCGTAAATACAATAAAATAAAACGATCAAAATACAAATACTAGTAAGTCAATTAAAAAATGTGTAAATAAGTCAATCAATACATCAAATCAAAATTTTCATTTATTGTATACACTATAACCTATTTTCCTACGTTCACTCATGACCGGTTGCTATCTGATTTATGGTTCGATGATATTTTTTAGTATGCTTTGTAGTGAAGAGTTTTGGAGAGTTGTGTCTCACGTAGTCACGGGCCAAACTCAATAGATATTAAAACTTTAAATAAAAATTTGAGGTGAGACATTTAAAGTTGAGGATAATTTATTTAAATATCGTATTTTTTTAAAGTCATTTAAATATTTTACATTGAAGAATAAATATTAAAATATGATATTTTTTTTCTTCTTTAGGAGGTAACATTCTGAGATGCGACTCTGCATATGGTCTTTAAATTTTTTATTTATTTTAATATTTAATTTAATAAATTAAAAATAATAAAAAATACTTAAAAAAACAAAATTCTATTAATAAAATATATTAAATTGAAGAAAAGAAGTATGTGTCAAAATAAATAATAGTGTTATATTATTTTAAAAACTCTCTTCTATTTTATAGATAAATTTATAATATTTTAACAACTCCCTTTTATTTCGCAGATAAATTAACAATTTAATTCTACTTTGTCAAATAAAATACATTAACAAGAACATTTATTATTATTATTATTATTATTATTATTATTATTATTATTATTATTATTATTATTATTATTATTATACTTGTCTCATCTTTTTTTTTTATGCATCAGTTATAAATATTTATTCGGTGTGTTTTTAATATTTATCAATGACAAATATTTATTTTATATATTTTATTTTTTATATTTTTTTCCTATGCTTAAAATTGAAGAGAGTAATTTTGATTTTTTTAATATTAATTTTTTGTTAGGGTTCTCATATCTTATATTGATAGTTGGAAGATAAAAATTAATGTATAGATGCGAAAAAAATATTTGATTGAGTGATTTTGATTTTTATATTTATTATTGACGAATATTTGTCTCATAATTTTTTTAATATATATCAATTACAGATATTTGTCAAGTGTTTATCAAAATTTATTAATAACAAATATTTGTCATATGTTATTTTATTTATCACTGTGAAATATCTATCCTATATTTTCTTATAATTATTATAGACAAATATTTTTTCCATTATTTTTTTATGCATCAATTATAAGTATTTATTTGGTGTATTTTTACTTTTTATCAATAACAAATATTTGTTCTATATATTTTCTTTTTTGTGCTTTTTCCAATGTTTAAAATTGAAGAAGACAATTTTAATTTTTTTAATATTGATTATATACTAGTGATCTCATATCTTATATTAATAGTTAAAAGATAAAAAATAATGTATAGTTGAAAAAAATACATGATTAAGTTATTTTGATTTACATAATATTATTATTATTATTATTATTAATATTATTATTATTATTATTATTTTCTTACTAAGGGAGTTATATGTCTTTTGCAAAAAAAAATGTAGATTTAATCTTTATTTTTGTAGTTATTTGTTTCTTTATTTTTTTATATACTTGTTTACTCTTAAATAATGATATCACAAAAAATTAAATGAAAATAAATTTGTATTTTGATAGTTGTTTTTATACTTATATTGATAGTTATATTGATAGTTGTTTGTTATATTATATTGATAGTTATTTCTTGTCTTATATCAATATAATATAACAAACAACTATCAATATAACTATCAATATAAGTATAAAAACAACTATCAAAATACAAATTTATTTTCATTTAATTTTTTGTGATATCATTATTTAAGAGTAAACAAGTATATAAAAAAATAAAGAAACAAATAACTACAAAAATAAAGATTAAATCTACATTTTTTTTTGCAAAAGACATATAACTCCCTTAGTAAGAAAATAATAATAATAATAATAATATTAATAATAATAATAATAATAATATTATGTAAATCAAAATAACTTAATCATGTATTTTTTTCAACTATACATTATTTTTTATCTTTTAACTATTAATATAAGATATGAGATCACTAGTATATAATCAATATTAAAAAAATTAAAATTGTCTTCTTCAATTTTAAACATTGGAAAAAGCACAAAAAAGAAAATATATAGAACAAATATTTGTTATTGATAAAAAGTAAAAATACACCAAATAAATACTTATAATTGATGCATAAAAAAATAATGGAAAAAATATTTGTCTATAATAATTATAAGAAAATATAGGATAGATATTTCACAGTGATAAATAAAATAACATATGACAAATATTTGTTATTAATAAATTTTGATAAACACTTGACAAATATCTGTAATTGATATATATTAAAAAAATTATGAGACAAATATTCGTCAATAATAAATATAAAAATCAAAATCACTCAATCAAATATTTTTTTCGCATCTATACATTAATTTTTATCTTCCAACTATCAATATAAGATATGAGAACCCTAACAAAAAATTAATATTAAAAAAATCAAAATTACTCTCTTCAATTTTAAGCATAGGAAAAAAATATAAAAAATAAAATATATAAAATAAATATTTGTCATTGATAAATATTAAAAACACACCGAATAAATATTTATAACTGATGCATAAAAAAAAAAGATGAGACAAGTATTTGTCTATAGCGTTGGTTTAGAGTCGATTTAACTGACGCTATATTTAGCGTCGGATACCATTTGACCGACGTTATAGATTAGTTTCGACCGTTTTAGCTTTGGCTCAAAATCGACGCTAAATCAACGTTAGCGTAAATTTTTAGCCCTTTAGCATAAGCTTTTGGCCGATGCTAAAAACAGTTTTCTAATAGTGTGATCTCGGTGAGTGGATTTGAATTGTTCGTGAGAGTTTGTTGTGAGATGAATTGAATAGCCAATTTTGGGTTTTGGGTGTTCATGAGTAAAATTTCTATTGTTTTTGAAGATTCTATTGGAATCTAAAAAATTGAATTTTAAAAAAAAATGCAATTTTAAAAATTATAAGTTATTTTAAAATATTATATTTTTATCAAATGAAACATCAAAAATATGTAAATACAACTTCAAACTAATATTAAATTTCTTGTTATTTAAAAAAGTCACTTTCCTAACATTTTTGAAGCAATAATAGATTTAATAAATCAATAACGAGTATAATAAATCACCGCAAATGATCTATTAAGATATGTGTAAATTAAAAAGTTAGTAATAAATTTTTAAAATCTAAAACCTTAACATCAGATAAAATCTTAATAAATAATGAATTCCTAAAATTAAATATTTACACAAAATCAACAATGAGTTAATCCTAACATCAAATTAAATACTAATAAATAATGAATTCCTAAAATTAAATTAGTATATCACAAAATCTTTACATCAAAGTGGCATCTCGTAGACTGCATACGCGGTCAATTACTCATAAAATTTTAGGGTGACCACTATATAAATTTAAAAATATGAATACAATTTTTTAAAATTTAGGGTATACTATATAACAAAAATTGAGACATATGGACTCGTTGCCAATATTATGAGGCGGTGCTATTTTTTGATAAAATTATAATGGAATAAAACAGTAGGACTTAGATACCAGACAAGTTTGAACTTTTTTATATCGATGTATGTATATATTTAAATATTTTTAGGTGTATATATATAAATATATAAAATAGATAAATAAATACGAAATAAAAAATATAATAGAAATTTAATTAAAAAAATATAGTAGAAAAAAAAAAGAACAACAAGAAAAAAAATTCAACTTCAAATATTGACATTTTTTTAGGTGTATATATATATAAATAGGTATATGTTTTCTCTTTCTTTTAACTTCACTCTTCAACGTTTCTCTATATAAATATGTATTTGTTTCTCTTAATCTTTCTCTTCAATAAGTCTCTTGTGAAATACAATGAATAAAAGATAAAAAAATCAAGGCTTAATTGTAGATTTGGTCCCCTTATTTTAGCTGATTCGCAAAAGTAGTCCACCCATTTTGTTTGTCTCCAGTTTTGGTCTCTCAAACAGAATTTTGGTCCACAACTTGATGAAATTTCATTTTTTTTGCATTTATTTAAGTTACATCATGTCTCAAAATCTCATTTGCAACAATTTTACCTAGAATCTATGATTATAAATGGTGTAGTACGACTTTAAAAAATGAAACTTCATTAAGTTTTTGACCAAAATTTTGTTTGGGGACCAGAACTGGGGAGAAACAAAATGGGAGGACTACTTTCGCGATTCAGCTAAAATAGGGGGACCAAAACTGCAATTATGCCAAAAATCAAAATACTAAATAGCTCAATTGTTCTCTCTCATTCAGCTCTAATGATGTCTCAGTTTCAATCTTTATTTTCCTTTTTAGGTATTTCTAATATTGTCTTGAATTATATAAAGAGGTATCTTTTTCTCTTTCTTTTAATTTCACTCTTCAACGTTTCTCTATATAAATATGTATTTGTTTCTCTTAATCTTACTGTTCAATAAGTCTCTTGGGAAATACAATGAATAAAAGATAAAAAATAAAAATACTAAATAGCTCAATTGTTCTCTCTCATTCAGCTCTAATGATGTCTCAGTTTTAATCTTTATTTTCCTTTTTAGGTGTTTCTAATATTGTCTTGAATTACTCTTTTATGATTGGTTGATTTCAAATTTTCTTGAATTATAATTTCTAATTATATATCCATTTCAATGTGTATTTTTAGTTCAACTAGGACAAAATTTTTCTTGAATTATTGATTCATATTTTTGAGCTGACAAGCAACAAAATGAAAGGTAATTAAATGTTAAAACAATAGAACCTGATCGCCAATATATTATTTAAAATAAATATTTCTTCTAATTCATACTCCAAAAAAAATAGAAATTGTTGATCCTGCTACAATTTAAAACAAAGGAAAAAAACTAATAACTTATACTACAAGTACTTATCTATAAGTGATCTAAATTAGAAAAATATATTAACAAAGGAAAAAGGAGATGAATAAATTAGAAACTAGAAACACATACTTGAATATATTATGACTAGTGACAAGAGCTAGTCACATTCAAAGTGAAAAAACAATTTATTTGCTTTGTCGATAGTAAGACTTCATATAAGTAAAGTTTCAATATGATATTTTAAGAGATATTTTTAGTGAAGAACAATGATCTCTAATGTCATAAGATTTTTCATATGTACAATACCATTCTTATTATAAATAGGTGCATCATTATTTTGGTTGAGTACAATCACCACAAATATCAATTGAAATAACGATTATGTCAAAAATTGAAAAAATAATCGAAATTAGGGTTATGTATTAAATTTTAGGCTAAATTGCATATGTATTCCCTTAACTTAATTTTAGTTAACGTTTTAGTCCTTTATTTTTTTTTCCCGATTTAGTCCTTTATTCTTTATTTGATGTTGTTAGAGATGAAAATATGAGTTTTTTTTTTTATATGTATAATTTAGGCTAAATTACATTTGTGGTCCTTTAACTTAATCTCAGGTAACATTTTAGTCCTTTATCTTTTTTTTTTTCCCGATTTAGTCCTTTTTTTTTTTTTTGATTTTTTTAGAGATAAAAAAATGAGTTTTTTTTTTTTTTTTTTTTTTTTAAGATTTAAGTTATGAATTTGATGAAATTTGCATTATATTAAGGATGCTAATTAATTTTATGGGTTTTGTTTGAAATTTTTGCAACAAAAAGAAAAGGATAACACTGTTGACATTTTAAAACATAAAAGATCCAATTGTCAATTAAAATTAAAATAAAGAACTAAATCGGGACAAAAAAGGATAAATGACTAAAACATTAACCGAAATTAAGTTAAGGAACCACATATGCAATTTAATCTAAGTTTTATATGTTTTTTTTTATATGGCACTATAGTATATGCAGTGTATACATATAAACGTATAAAATAGAGAAATAAATATGAAGAAAAAAAGCAATAGAAAGAGAAGAAAAAACTCAAGTTCAAATATTCTCACTTTTTAAGTATATATATATATATAAACATCTATCTCTCCCCTTTTTTTTTTCTTCTCATTTTCACATATATCTCGCTTTTATGGTATTTTTAAGATTGTCTTGAATTTATTCTTTTATGACTCATTGATTTCAAATTTTCTTGAATTATTGTTATTAACTATATCTCTGTTTCTAAGAGTACCTGTGAATGTTTAATTCAGGGAGGATACAATTTTTCTTAATTTTTTTTACATAGTATATCACAATTAGACTCAATAAAAAATACAATAGAACAATAATAAACCTATTTTTATAGGATTTTAAGAGTGTATTTACCCTCTATTTTATCTTATTTTATAGTTTTAATTTCAATTTCTTCTTATTTATTTATTTATTTATTTATGATATTTTTAAAATTAATTATGAGATGATAAAATAAGTCAAATTGGTCAAATCTACTATGTTTTTAGTGGAAAAAAAATATCAAAATTTAATATTCCAATTAATGAGTACAAGAATGAAGTTTGTTGCACACTTTTATGATAACAAAATGTTGCCAAAAAAATGGGGGAAATTGTTGTAAAAAAAAAAGGAAGATTGTTGCAAAAAATTTGGATTTTCTTGTTATCATAAACAGTATAAATTAGAAACAAAGAAAGGGAGTCAAGAAACAGAAAATGAGAAGCAGATAAATTAGAGAAAGAGAAAATAAGAAGAAACAACTTTGAAATCTTAGGAGTGTTTAGAGTTGGAGTAAAGTGTCTCAAATTTTAGAGCAAAAAATATCATACAATTTTATTTCTTTTTCCTTTAATTAATGAACACTTCTATTATTTACTTTATTTTCTATTCAAATCAAAACTCTTAGGATGGATAGTTACATATGAGATTGTTTGAAAGCACTTTTCATATAGGATTTTTATAATATAAAAGGTAAACTTTTAATTTATTTCTCTTTTTTCCCTTACAGCTTCACCGTTCAACAAGAATATTCTAAAAGACAACGAAGAACATACCACCAAGTTTGAGCATTCTATCTTTTATGATCGATTGATTTCAATTTTCCTTCAAGTATGATTTCTATCTATATCTCTACTTTTAAGTATATATGTTTGACTCGCTAAAGAATATTTTCTTGAATTATTGTTTGTTTTTTAGTCTTTTTATTTTTGCAATAGTTTCCATATGACTTAGATTTTGTTCCGCAGGAATAAGAGAAATTTAATTTTAAATGAATATTTTGTATTTGGCATGTAGTTCAATACTTAAGCAATGATTTTGTATAAAATCTTATGTATTTTGTAAAAAAGGAAATTTGAAGTTAATAGTTGTTTTCACTTGCTTATGAGTGTACCTGTGATAGAAATCTAGTTTGAATTATCTATACAGGGAAACACAGTTTGTGAACATGGTTTTAGGTAGTTTTAATTACGGGATGAAGTTAGCTATGTAATGAATGCTTCACCGAGATTTTATAGGCGGTGACAGTTTTTAATAAAAATAAAAATGTATGACTTAAATATCGTATAAGTTTTATCTTTTATATTCAAATACTTTTTAGGTGTGTATATATAAAAATATAAAATAGAAAATAAATATGAAATAAAAAACACAATAAAAATTTAATTAAAAAATATTGTTGAGAAAAAAAACAATCGAAAGAAATTCAACTTCAAATATTGATATTTTCTTTTATATATATTATATATATATATTTCTTTTTTCTTTTTCTTAACTCTACTCTTCAACAAGTCTCTATCTCTCTATATATATAATATATATCTTTTCTCTTTCTTTTAACTTCACTCTTCAACAATTCTATAAGAGATATAAAAGAAAAATACAACATCATAGTTCAATTGTTCTCTCTCATTCAACTCTAGAGCCGTCTTCATTTCAATCTTTATCTCCCTTATATGGTATTTTCAATATTGTCTTAAATTACTCTTTTATGATTGATTGATTTCAATTTTTCTTGAATTATGATTTATAACTATATATCATTCTATGTGTATCTCTAATTCAACAAGCACATAACAATAGAACCTAACCGGGAAGATACTATTTGAAATAAAAATTTCTTCTAATTCCTACTACAACTAAATATAAATTATTGATCATGCTAGAATTTAAAACAGAGGAAAAAATACTAATAATTTTGAATATAAGTATTTATATGATATCTAAATTAGAAAAAATATGTTAAAACATCAAGAAGCGATGAATAAATTAGAAACACATATATACTAGAGTCAAAGTAAAAAATAATTATTATTTTTGGTTGATAACAAAGTTTTATATCAAAGTTTCAATAAGATATTTTAAGAGACATTTTTAGTGAAAAGAAATAGTCTTTTATGTCATAAGATATTGTCAACTCCTTATAATAACTAAATAGATAGATATATGATTTTGATTAATTAGTATGATGACTATGACTTCACATACATTTTTTTGGCGGTGTGCAAATTTAAAAAAATGAAGTACACATGTAATTTCTAATCGATGAACGCTAGAAATTAAGATTATATATTAAGTTTTATTTCTAGCATGTGAACGGTAGAAATTAGGGTTATGCATTAAGTTTTATCTTTTTGTATACAAAAAAGTAATATGTATGGTGTTTATATATAAACGTATAAAATAGAAAAATAAATAAATAAAAAATACAATAACAAAGCAACATAACAAAAAAAACTCAACTTCAAATATCTTCACTTTTTAAGTGTATACATATAAACATCTATCTCTCCCTCTTTCTCTTAATTTCACTCTTCAAACAATTCTCTCATCATAAAAACTCAACTTCATTCTTCAACAAACCTCTAGTGACTAATAGTGAACAAGAGGAAAAAATGAAAAACACGTCGCCATAGTTCAGTTGTTTCTCTCATTCAGCTCAACAACCTCCTTTCGTTCACGTCGGTGATTTCAATCTTTATCTTCCTTCTTTGTTATTTCTAAGATTGTCTTGAATTTATTCTTTTATGATTGATTGATTTCAAACTTTCTTGAATTATTGTTTCTAACTATATTTCCATTTTTAAGGGTATCTATGAATGTTTAATTCAATAAGGATACAATTTTTCTTAAATTTTCTTACATAGTATATCACAATTAAATTCAATAAAAAAATACAATAGAACAACTATAAATGGGTCTTCTAAGATAAAATTCAAACTAAATCAGAGGGAGTAATTGGATTGTCTTTCGGATTAGACTCTTAGAATCAATGGTTACGTATGGGATTTTTATAATGCACTTTTTGTATTGAATTTTTTCAATATAAAAGTGAAATTTTTTAATTGATTTCTCTCTTTTTCTCTCACGGTTTCACTGTTTAACAAGACTCTACTGAAAAAACAGAAAAAGAGAAAAAACAAAAGCGCACACTCAAGCTTAGTCGTTCTCTCTTTTATTATTGATTGATTTCAATTTTTCTTGAATTATTATTTCTATTTATATCTTTATTTCTAAGTGTATATATGAATGTTTAATTCACCCATGGAACAATTTTTATTGAGTTATTGTTTTTTTTTTTTATTGCAATAGCTTTCATATAGGCCAGATTCTGTTCCGCAAGAATAAGATTGAGAAATTCATTTTGTGAAAATACTATGAAGTACTTTTAATTAATGAATGAAGTTATGTAATGAATGCCTATAAAATTCAATTGGTTATATAAATATTTTATTATTTAAAGAGTTTGGATTCCTTAAATGTTTGAGTGTTGAGTAAGAAAAAAAATACAATTTAGCAATTAAAATATTAAATGCATTTTTTATGTTTTTTATCTGATTCTCTCTTAAAAATGGTACTTGAGTGAATTTATTAATAATTGATACTTGAGTGGATTTATTAATAATTGATTTGAAAAAAGAAAGGAAATTTATTGCTTACATTTATGAAATCAAAGATATGCATGCTTTTCTATTATCCTTTGTCTTATATTATGTGTTAAAAATCTTCAAACTTTGTCAACTTTAGGCATATTGAAAGCCATGAGTAGCATTCCAAATACAGACGATGGTCAGAAAATAGTCAAGCGCATTCGGTATGATCGCGAAACAGTCAAGCATAGTCAATCATTAGTATCCCAAGAAGAAGCTGATAATGGAGACAACACCGAAGAAGGAGGAAACATCGAAGAAGGAAGAGGAGATGGTAGTTTAAAAAAAGGTCCTGATAACAGAGACACCAAAGAAGGAGGAAGAGATGGTAATCTAACGAAAGGTCCATGGACATTGGCAGAAGATGCAATTTTGGTAGAATACGTTCAAAAGTATGGAGAGGGAAATTGGAGTGCAGTCCAGAAAATTTTTGGACTTGCTCGGTGTGGAAAAAGTTGTCGTCTGCGATGGAATAATCATTTGAGACCAGATCTGAGAAAATGTGCATTTACTGCAGAAGAAGAAAACTCAATTGTTGAGCTCCACTCTATATTGGGAAATAAATGGGCTCAAATCGCTCAAAAGGTTTGTAATAACTTAACTTTTCTATTTTTGTTTTATGTTAGATTTGATTTTGTTTTATATTGTTTCGTATGAAGAAGTTCTATAAATAAATAAGCTATCAGTTATAAAAAAATAGGTCATTCTTTGCCCTAAGTTTCATATAAAATCTTTTATAGGATTGTCAATTATGATTGTGTTAAGGAAACATGTTTAACATAAATATTTAGTCAAAAACATTGTTGATTTCTAGTTTTGGTTCAGTTGCCTGGACGTACAGACAATGAGATAAAGAACTATTGGCACACAAGAAGTAAGAGATTGAAAAAAGTTGGCTTACCAATCTATCCTGAAGAAGTAGAGCAAAGGGCGAAAAAGATAAATCAAGAACATGTCGACTTAATAGCCAACCAACACTGTGACGATGATTCACAAACAACAAACTTAAATATACTTGACGAGATATTTGAAAGTTACATACGCCATCCAGGTCCAATTCTTCTACCACCATCTGTTGATATACATGGAAGTGACTTGGTTGATCGGAGTATAGACTTCAATAGTAATAATGTTGTTGTTCCACAAATTGATCAGCGTAAAAATTACTCTATGGTGTCTCCTCCATGTGATCCATGCACCAGTAATCAGCTTCATGATAATTACATTATGTTGTTTCCTCCATGTGATTCATGCACCAACAATCAATTTCATGGTCTTTCATGTGATCTATGCACCAACAATCAGTTTCATGACAATTACTTTATGTTGTCTCCTCCATGTGATCCATGCACCAGCAATCAGTTTCATGGTCCTCCATGTGATCCATGCATCAGCAACCAGTGTCACGGTCCTCCATCTGATGCATGCACTAGCAATCAGTTTCATGATAATTACTTTATGTTGTCTCCTCCATGTGATTCATGCACCAACAATAAGTTTCATGGTCCTCCATGTGATCCATGCACCATCAATCAGTTTCATGAATATGATAATTACTCTATGTTGTCTCCTCTATGTGATTCATGCACCAACAATCAGTTTCATGGTCCTCCATGTGATCCATGCACCAACAATCAGTTTCACGGTCCTCCATGTGATCCATGCACCAACAATCAATTTCATGAATATAATAACCTTACTATAGATAGTCATGCCACATTAAATGACAATATCTCTTCTTCTGAACCCATATATGATGAGTCTACTACATATGAGCTCCCTTCATTCCAATGTTTGCATACTCAAAAATGTAATTTGAACACACCTGTGTCTCGAATTCCTCCACACGAGTCTATCGACACAGTGATTCAAATACCTCCAATTGAAGAACCTAAGAAGTCAATTATAGTTTATTCGGATAACGATGGTTTGCTCAATGCAAGAGCATTCCAAAATGGCTCAAATGTCCAAGATGGAATAGAACAAACGGCCCATGACGCAACATTCAAAGGCTCAAATGTACAAGAGGGAATAGAACAAACGGCGCATGATGAAGCACTCAAGATTTCAACTTATAATAGCATTTGTGCAGAATGGGATAAACTAGATGAACTAAAGTACAACCCATTCAATGAGTCTTTTGCAACATTTCAGTGTTCTGACCACAACAATCATCATACTAGCATCTGGCCAATCGATGAGATCCAGTCACTTGAAACCACTCAGAGTTAGCATTTTATCTTATACTATTTAGTTGTGATTATGGATTATGTCTTTTTATTTATTTATTTATTTATTATTTTTGATAAATTTTGTATTAATTAGTTTCTCTTTTTGACAGATCATCGTAGTAATAATTCACATATCACAAACGATTCTTCCATATTGAATCAAATAGATTTGGGACACCTAGATGCTTTGCCTGACTTCAATCAGCCGAATAATATCGATTATTCATCAGATCATAATGGTATTAATCAAAATGCATTTATGGCTAGAACAAATAATTTTTCCATGATTGGATATTTGAATCAAACAGATTTGACATGTTCAGATGTTTTGCCTGACTCCAATATAATACCGAGGAAAAATGAATAATATAGAGTATCATCCATCAGATCATCATGGTATTAATCAAACTAAATTTAATCATTTCACATATAATGTTTCCATGAACGAAAATTTGAATAATACTCAGTATATTTGATCAATATGTTGTTCTAAAAGACGTTTTTAAGTGCACTTCTTAGTAGAGAATATTATGAGTTAACACTTGTAAGTGTTTGATCAACTTATTATATATTGGTTAGCAAGTGTTTGACCAACTTATTATTGATTAACACTTGGTAGTGTTTGATATTTCAATACCTTGATTATTGTGAAATTATTGAATGGATTCTATCTCACGATGTTGTTTATTACCTTATATGACTTGGAAAGAATGATATTTGAAATTGTTTATGGTTAGAAACATCTTGAAAAAGAGTATATGATTTTAATGATTTTATAGGACTTCTAGTAAGGGCAAAAAATAATAAAATTTAAGGGTCTATGTTTTTCCTATAAAAATATTAATTTAATTAAATAGCATTTTTCTTAAAAAAGTCACTAAAATACCCCACATTGAAAAATATATATCAAAATCCCTTACTTTTTTTTTTTTTTCCTTTAGAAGGTTGCATCATTGGTGTAGTAAGAGGTCGCATCTCAAGGATGCGACCATGTACACATTCTTCAAAAAAAAATTATTCATTTTAACATTTAAATTAATAAATTAAAAATAATAAAAATATTAAAAAAATAAAATTTTATTAATAAAATACATTAAATTGAAGAAAAAAATATATGTCAAAATAAATAATTTGTTATATTATTTTAATAACTTTCTCCTATTTTGTAGATAAATTTATATTATTTTAATAACTCTCTCTTATTTTGCAGATAAATTAGTAACTTAATTCTATTTTGTCAAACAAAATACATCAACAAGAACATTTATTAATATAATTTACTTTTTATATTATTATTATTATTATTATTATTATTTATTAGATTCGGAGAAAAAATAAGAGAATTGTTAACAAAATAAAATTAAGTTGATCAAATAATACATCACGTTATTTGTTTTGGTAGATATATTCAACTGCATTAATTTTGACGTATTCTTTTCTTTAAGTTAATGTATTTTGTTTGACGTTATTAATATAATTTATTATTATTTTTAATTATAATTATTTATTTATTTATTTATTAAATACAGAAAAAAATAGAAAGAAGTTATTAACAAAATAGAATTAAAGAAAAAAATAAACACTTTAATATATATTTTTCAACATGAAATATTTTGATAATTTAAAAAAATATATTTAAATAAATTATCCTAAAGTTGACTCGTCTTGACTTTATAAGGAATTTTTAAACGGATTTTCGAGGTTATAAATATTTGAAATTTATTTTTGATTTTGTCAAATGCTGTTTGCGTACGTACGTCGTTTTGTAAAATTTGTTGGTTACCGTAATTTTGCTATGGAGCTAAATTGGTAATAAATCTACTATTAATATAAAAAAAAGTATTTATTAAAAATATAAATTTATCTTTATTTAATTTTTTGTTACATCATTATTCAAGGATAAACAAATAAATATAAGAGAGAGAGAGAGAAAAAAAACTATTAAAAAATATATAATTTTTTTACAAAAGAAATATAACTACCTTAAAAAAGTATATATAATTACGTTTTTTAACTATTGTCAAATCTACAATCAAAATAATAAAGAAAGAAATAACTATAAAAAAAATGTAACGATATGTTTTTATTTTATAAAAAAATAACTACAGAACACAAATATTGTTCTCTTGATTTTTAACCATTGTCAAATCTACTAATATAAGACAAGAAACAACTATCAATATAAGAAGAAAAAAAACAACTATCAAAATATAAAGTTATTCTCATTTAATTTTTTGTCGCATCAATATTTGAGAGTAAATAAATATATTAAAAAAATAAAGAAATAAATAACTACAAAAATAAAAATTATAACTACATTTTTTTTACAAAAGACATATAACTAAGAAATAATAATAATAATAATAATAATAATAATAATAATTATTATTATTATTATTATTACTATTATTATTATATATGTAAATTAAAATAACTCAACTATATATTTTTCTAAATTATACATTCTTTTTTATCTTTTAGCTATCAATAAAAGATACGAGATCACCAACAAAAAATCAATATTAAAAAAATTGAAATTGCTCTCTTCAATATTAAGCATCGGAAAAAGTACAAAAAAAAAATATATATAGAAAAAATATTTATTATTGATAAAAATTAAAAACACACCAAATAAATTTGTATAATTGATGCATAAAAAAATGATGGAAAAAATATTTATCTATAATAAATATAAAAGTTATAGGACAGATATTTCACAGTGATAAATAAAATAACATAGGATAAATATTTGTTATTAATAAATTTTAATAAACACTTGACAAATCTCAGTAATTGATATATATTAAAAAAAAATATGAGACAAATATTCGTCAATAATAAATATATAAAATAAAATCACCCAATCATATATATTTTTTCCCCTCTATGCATTACTTTTTTATCTTCCAACTATCAATATAAAATATGAGAACCCTAGCAAAAAAATTAATATTAAAAAAAATCAAAATTCCTCTCTTCAATTTAAAGCATAGGAAAAAATACAAAAAAAAGTTATATAAAAGAAATATTTATCATTGATAAATGTTAGAAACACACTGAATAAATATTTATAATTGATGCATAAAAAAGAGACAAATATTTGTCTATGATAAATAAATAAACGTAGGACAAATATTTGACTAAATAAAAAACATGGGACAAATATTTGTTATTAATAAATTTTAATAAAATACTTAACAAATCTCTATCATTATTAAATATTAAACAAAACATGGGACAAACATTTGTCAATGATAAAAAATTACGGGACAATTTTAAGCATATAAATAAAATAAAAAAATATGAGACAAATATTTATCATTAATAAATAAAAATGAGACTTTTTATTTGATGTCTTAATGAAACACATATAAAACTAGTAGTTACAATTATGTTTTTTAATGTTAAAACTAAATTCTTTTGGCAAAGCACTTATACCGATATTGGATGAAATTCATAATAATTTGGATAAATTGAAGTGATTGAATGCAATGTTATGAATGCTGAATCACATAAACTAGTTGTTTGTTCAAATTTTGGTATGTTACGTTGTTATAATACCATTTAACAACACTTTGTACTAAATTGTATATTACAAAACAATAATAATTTGTTCAAATTCTATTATACTATATCGCTATTGTGTTCCTTAGTTGCTACTACCTCTAGTCTTAATTATAATAATTT
The DNA here is from genome assembly GCF_000331145.2 of Cicer arietinum. Classification (NCBI taxonomy): domain Eukaryota; kingdom Viridiplantae; phylum Streptophyta; class Magnoliopsida; order Fabales; family Fabaceae; genus Cicer; species Cicer arietinum. The sequence goes on along the minus strand of NC_021165.2, from coordinate 69,929,825 downwards.
TTTTGGAGGTTTCATTTATAAGAAAAAGTTATGACTTGTAAGATGTATTTACTGTTTAAATGATATTTTTATCCTTATTTAATGTTTGTTCTTAAAATATTAATAAATATATTTAATGTCTCACATTTTTATATGAGAGATATATTTGTAAAAATATTCAAAAAGTGATAATAATAATAATAATAATAATAATAATAAATAAATAAATAAATTCATTTGTATCAATATGAAACTGAAACTGATTGAAGTATTTGAAATATTGATTGAACATAATCAAATGTATCGAAGTTATAAGTGTTGGACACAAGACAAAGACAAGTCTTTAATAAGTGTTGGTACTACTTATGAACATGCTTTTGTGTGTGTGTGTTTGTGTTTGTTTCCACTTTGGTTTGACGAGTAAAGAATTGTTTCGTGTTCACTTTCAATATATTCTTAATATTGTGTCCATTTGTGAAATAAAGATTGCCGGCATGCATGAACTGAAATGATACTTTGTACAGTGAATGAAATTTGAACGTAAGATATATATTGCTTTCTGTTTTAGGTCGTTGGCAATTTTTGGTCTTGAGCTAGGACTAAGATATTAGTAATTGGCACCATAAGTGCTTAAAAAAATAAACTAGTGTGTAACCCGTTACGGGATAAATTACAAAAATGATTTTTTAAATGATTTAGTATGACAAAAAAATCATATATTAAAAATTCGTGTAATAAAATTGAATGAAATGAAAATAATAATTTAAATTTTATAAGCCAAAATCACGATTTCAATTTTATGCATGACAAATAAGTAACTAACTACTACAAAAAAGTTTCACCTATATATTTATAAATTGTTGAAAAATTAATAGTACACAATATTTGTAGTGTTGACACATATATTTCTTTCATTATCACAATAAGAATTTTAATAATTTATTTGATTGTACCTTTGAAATAGCCACCTAAAAATTACTATGATTAAATGCAGGTCCTTACAAATACAAATCAACTTAAAAAATAAATTGATATTGCATTTTATTTACGGTCGTTGTAAAATACAATGACAATAAAAATTGTGTGAAACTTAAATAAAAAGTTTAGCTTAGATGGAATCAAATTCATTCTCAATATACTAATCTTATTGCCAATATTTTTTAAGTAATGATAATAGCTCCAATAATATTTTTACAAAGTTCATTTATAAACAACCTTATTTTATTGCTGAATCTATTGAAATTAACGAAGTAATATAATCAACCTTAACAATAAGAGTAGTAAGGTATAATTTTATTTATATACAAAAAAGAACTAAACTTAAAAAGATTTTTTTACTAAATAAAAATTAAATTGAAAAGTATAATTTAATATGATAAGATATAAAATGATTTTTTAGTTGCCATAGAAATTTATATTAGGTTGTCATGGTATCTCGTTAAACTAAGAAAGAAGACTAAAGTGGGGAAAGGGTTGTTTAAAAGGATCTGAATATTATGATGTTGGGATTGTAGGGTGGTTTTATGAGAATCCTTTGTTTTCTGTAATCTGAAAACAAAGAAATGAATTGATTTCTTACACTACTCATCAGGGATGTTAATAATATAATAATTTTACATGCTAATAATATAATGTTCTTGACATACCTTTTACACTCCTCATCAGAGATGTTGACTATTTATTTAAAAGTTTAAAATAATCTCATAGTTACATTTACACATTTTAAATAATTGGAACTCATATTCTTGCATAGTAATATTGATGCAACTATAATTGAGTTGTACTTACGAAATACATTTTTTATTTTTTTTTTTAATTCCTCAACGCATGTATTTAGTATGCTTGATAGTTGATTGTAACTGTACAACAAATTATTTTTATTCATATTCAACTTTTTCTTATATTAAAAGGCAATTAAATTTAAGAAACCTAACCTCCGACTAAATGAGGTCCAATACAAAATATATAAATGGTTTATTTTACATATAAACGACAAATCATGATATCCAATTCTAGTTAACTTTACACAAGTGACAAAGTATAATAGTTTTGTTTTAAAACCCTAAATCTTAAACAAAGTATAATAAGTATAACCACTCAAACAACTTGCTCATATATCTCCCAAATAGCAAAGATTCAAACTCTAATTTTTCATTTTTGTAGTCATTGTTTTCAAAACCCTAATAAATATAGGTTAGATCTTTCCGCATAATTTATTTCTCATCTCTTAAAAAAAGATACTCAAATATTCTTAAATTAAGTTTAAGAAAAAAGTTATATAAATATTTTTTTAATATTTTAGAACATGTTTTATTTATTAAGTAAAGTATGTTTATAAACAATAGTACTATGCATACGAACAATGACATGTGTATCTGTCCATTTTTAATAAATGACATATATAATTGACAAATTTTAAATTGATGTTTTTGAATGAAACTTTATCAATAAAATTAAGATAAATTATTTTGGAGAATCCAAACTCAAAATATTTGATTAAAACAATATTTCTTCAGACTTCACCCACCTTTTAGAAAATGGATTAGGAGAGACTTTTTCCCTTGAAAATCACAAAGTACCTCTTCCAAAATATAATATTCATTTTTTTTTTCAATATCAATTTTCTTCTTTCCATTTGAAACAAACGTGTTAACATGTTAACTAGACTCGGAGAAAATCGTCCGTTGAATCAATCGTCCAATTGTTTCTACTACGAGTGCTTAACTTTTAGCTGGTAAACTGAAAAATAAAACTTTTATATTCTTTTTATTTTTATTTTTAAAAAGTGATAATTGTAATTCTCGCTTGTTTTTTCTTTTCTGAAATAAAATAAAATGCTTTCGAAACAAACAGGTTTCTGGATGAAGTTTCTTTCTCAATGAACGAATGAAGATAGTTTTTGAATTGTTGATTTTTGGTGAATCGGTGTTGTGAGACTGAAACTCTTTCACTTTCAAAATAGATTCAGATTCAATTCATTCGTTTCTCTAATGGATGCTATCAGAAAACAAGCCTCGAAGCTTCGAGAACAAGTCGCTCGTCAACAACAGGTTCGTACACAAAACCTATCTCCAAATTCTTCACCAGATCTTTCCATTTCTTCTTCGTTTTACGCTTTTCTTTTCATTTGATACGATTCGTCGCTATTTTCGTCTAACTGACCTGTTATTGAACTGGTTTTCAATTTTCCATTTCCGTAATTATTATAATAATTTAGTTTCGGTTATGTAACATTGGGATTGTTGTTCTTGTGAATATGAAACCAAATAGTATTGGATCTAATTGAATTTCACACTTACATTGCGGAATTCAATAAATAAATGCTATAGATTGAAGTTGAATTTTAAGCTTGTAGTATATCTTATGTTGCTTATGCTTTTAACTCGGTAGCTGATTTTGAAATCACTGAGCGATGTGTAATTGCGTTGCTTTATATGTATTTATTTTGCTTTTTGTTTCTTAGTTGTTGGTTTTTTCGTTTTGATTGTTTTGTTTATCAAGGTGTTGATGAAAATCCTGAATTATTGCTATTCTAGGCTGTTCTGAAACAGTTTGGAGCTGGCGGTTATGGAGGTTCAGATAACATGGTTACCGATGAGAGAGAGCTTCACCTACACCAGAGACTTGAAAAACTTTATATATCAACACGTGCGGGGAAGGTTAGTTTTTTCTTTGATGGTGATCCTTTACTTACATTTGTATTTGATCCCAAGTTATTCGTTCTCTCTGAAGGCTGATAGTGGCAACTTTTGTGTTTTCAGCATTATCAAAGGGACGTTGTTCGTGGAGTTGAAGGTTATATTGTTACGGGGTCCAAGCAAGTTGAAATAGGTAATTCATGTTGGTTAATGAAGCTTCTATAAAGTTTTATTGTAATTATTAGTTTGCGTAAAATATTGTTAACGAGATTATATATTTCTCATTGAATAGGAACAAAGTTGTCGGAAGATAGTAGGAAATATGGGTCGGAAAATACGTGTACCAGTGGGGGTACATTGTGCAGGGCTGCTCTAAGTTATGCACGAGCCCGTGCCCAAATGGAGAAGGAGCGAGGAAACTTACTAAAAGCTCTTGGTACACAGGTTAATTGTGTGTGTGTGTGTGTGTTTGTGGCTTGTTATGTATGAGTTCATCATGCAGCTACCTGTAATTGTAAGATTATGATGTTCGAATCTGACCTGCAGAAGTAATGGATATTTTTCTCTCATAACCTAACTGTTTTACTGAATATATAAATGGGATTTACAGCATGTTTGGAAAGCTTGGTTTGGCCTAAAGCATGTCTCTATTTGTAATGGTGAACTCGGATTGTTTATTAACCAATGTGTGATTGCCATCTCAACCTAATAACTCTGATTGAAATTGTGCTCCGTGCTGAATAGGTTGCAGAACCCTTAAGGGCAATGGTGGTTGGAGCTCCATTGGAGGATGCTCGGCATCTTGCTCAACGTTACGATAGAATGCGACAAGAAGCAGAAGCTCAGGTATTATGGGGTTTATCTTTCATTTGACTTTTCAAAACGTGTTGCTTCCATTTAAACTTCTTATCCACTTTTTGCATTCTTTGTCTTCTCCGGCATTTCAGTACCTGTTTTTATTAATGATTGTATTTACCTATCTTATGTTGACTTGTAATTACTCTGTCTTTTGAACCTAGACAGGCTATTGAAGTTTCTAAACGCCAGGCAAAAGTAAGAGAAATGCCAGGCAATTCTGAGAATGCTATGAAATTAGAAGCAGCAGAAGCAAAGCTGCAAGACCTGAAGACAAACATGACCATATTGGGGAAGGAAGCAGCTGCAGCTTTGGCTGCTGTTGAAGCACAGCAACAGAGGTTAACCCTTCAACGTCTTATAACTATGGTATTTCAGTTTCTCCTTACGGTTCTGCCATTCTTCAGTTTAATGAAATTTTGGATTAGAGTTATAAGAAATCATAACTTATAATTATTACCACAATTTACTCTGCTAATGAAGGTTGAAGCGGAGCGTGCCTATCACCAAGTAGTCCTACAAATTCTTGATCAACTTGAGGGGGAGGTAAGCACTCTTATCATTTTGCTGTTCTATTTGTTTTAGAGAAGTCAAATATGCCAATCGATATAACAGTAATTTTCTTATGTTATAAATGTATGATTTATGTGCTACATGTATATATAATGATAGATGATATCAGAACGACAACGAATTGAAGCCCCTCCTACTCGTAATGTGGATAATGACATGCCGCCACCCCCACCATATGAAGAAGTGAATGGTGTTTATGCTTCGCAGACACATAATGGATCAGCAGATATCATGAGTTACTTCTTAGGAGAGGTTATAAAGAAACCTTTTCTTATAAACAGGGTCACACAGATATTAAAATTGTAAAACAAGTGACTGCTTTATCTTTTGTAACTTTTATTTACACTTCTTGCAGGTTTTATTCCCATACTCTGCTGTGTCTGAAGTGGAGCTGAATCTATCAGTTGGTGATTATATTGTCATTCGAAAGGTTTGTAGCTTACTGAATCTGAGTAAAACTATAGTTTTCTTCTTTGAACAAAAAATGGATTATCTCCCTCTCTTTTGGGTTATTGGTGTATATTTTCAACCATCATTTCACTTATGGTAACAAATTAATATAAGTTTCAAAACTGATGCTGGAAAACCTAAGTAAAATGCATTTATTCCATTATATCTTATGTTAAGACATGCTTAAGCTTAAGACAGTATGATACTCCCTCCATCTCACAATGAATATCGTTTAATGTTTTTAAACACATATTAAAAAATGCAATAATTAGAAGAAAGAGATATGTCATTTTACCAAACTATCCATCTTAATTATTGGTGGATTTTTCATAATTATCAATGCAAAGTATAATAATGCTTTGCAAGTTCTGTATATAATAGTATTCATTGAAGTGTAGTATATGAAAAAAATAATTAAAGATGCATTGAAAATTGTGAATGACATTCATTTTGAGACAATTTTTTTTATTCAAGTGACACTCATTGGGAGACCAAGGGAGCAACTTAATATGAAGTCAATACATGATTACATTTTCATCAATTTGTTTCATCTGTATATGATGTGGCTAGTGTGTTCCAATTCAAGTAGTTGTGGTTCACGTGCTAGTAGCTTAGCATCCTTTTTTAAAATTGGTCAGATTTTCCTGTGGCCCCAATATGCTGTTGCGTTTTTAACAGGTGACAAACAATGGATGGGCCGAGGGCGAATGCAAAGGGAAAGCAGGCTGGTTTCCTTTTAGTTACATTGAAAGAAGGGACCGCGTTCTTGCGAGCAAGGTAGCTGAAGTGTTTTAAACTTTTTTCCTGTCGGGTTGGTTTTGGTAACCGAAAGATTTTGTATGTGTGCATGTTTTGGCTTTGTAAATCAAAAATTGATTTGTGTTATAAATGCCAACTTTATCCTTGTGATTATTATTTTTATCTATTGTTATTTTATTGGACTCAACTTATTTCCTTCATAGTTTGTTATGCGATTTCAGCCTACTTTGATTGCAAGTTTGCAACTTCATTGATCAAAGCATGTGCTAGAGGTATATAGAAAGGTGAATGAAAACTTGAACATTGAAGAGATGAAAATATGAGTAATGCAATGGGCAAACGCTCTCAAACTCGCTTTTAACCACACGTCGGAATAAAGTGTCACGTTATCCTTTTTTTTTTAACTATTCACATGCTAACTGGGTTCAGTAACTCAGTACCCATTCAAACTACCTTCATAGAAAATCCTTCTTCATCAATCTCCACCATCTTCCATTTTTTTTCCGACTTTATACTCAATTGTTTCTTCTTTCAACATCTATTACGGAGTATATTTGTCCCTCTCATTTTTAACATCTTTGTTCGTCTACTTTAACTTGTGAGTATCAACATTGTCTTACACTTTTTAAAAATTGCAACTTCTAACAAACTTTTTAACTGCGACAAGCACCGGTTAGACGACCAAAGACCGGATTTAAGTGCTTTGTGAGCTTTTCGATTTCCATTGTTATGTTTTGTGTTTGTTCAGTTCAACGATAGACCTCATCTGCCATCTTTGCAAGTCGTTTTTGGACATTTGTTCTCACTATCTTAAATCACAATTTCTATACCATTGAAATGAGATTTCAAAAGCAAGTCATCCAAGGAGAGCAAGGCTTACGAGTGATGGCAAGGTAAGGTAGTGATTTACCAATACGATGGACAACGGACGGCTTGGAATGCTAAGCATGTGAAGCTAAATGGTGGACGTGGTTGGTTTGACAGAGAAGATGTGGGTAATATGCAAACCAGTTGTGTCGTTTGCTAATTATACGATTTAATGAAATGAGTGATGTGACAGTCCAATGAACATCTTTGAATCCAAGCATTTAAAGGTAGGAATCATTATAAAAGATAGAGATGACAATGGGTAGAGATCCGGTAGGGTACTATAGTACCTGTCTCTATATCCGCAATATAAAAAAATATTTATACTCGTGTTTGTACTCTTTTGGGTATCAACTTTAATATTGGTACTCTTACCCTTTTGATACCTAAGTGTCCGTACCCATTACCTACACTTTAACTAAAATTCATCGATAAATAAATGATATTGTTGTGATTAAATTTAAAAATTATTCAAATATCTTAAATTCAATCATAAAGTATTTTAAACGAAAATATTTTTTAACTAAAACATTTCAAATAAACACTAATTACAATACACATTCAAATAGTCATAATAATACTTTATGAAGTTGCAAGTCCTACGACAATATTATTCGAGATCTGTAAAAACAATTGATATGAAGTTGACTTTATAATTATAAAGTCACGATTAATAAGATATAATTTTTAGTTATAAAGTCACAATTATTTAACTATTCATCATAATCAAATTCTTAAAAAGTTTGCAAAAGTTTATCTTCGATTATAAATATTGTAGTGGTCCAATAATATTAATAGATGTTAAAACATAAAAGAAAACAATTAATTAAACTAAACGCTAATATAATAAATAAATAAATAATATAATTATATTAGTGCGGGTGCAGAGCAAGGGTGGATATTTTAGTACCCGTACCCGCACTCATACCCGCTTAATTTTGCGGGTAATTACTCGTCCTTTTGTCCGTATTTATTATGCAAGTTTTTACCCTACTCATTGTAGATTTTTTTTGCGGGTATCCATTAAGTCTAGATGTAACTAGAGATTCCTTCAAATATTGCAGTATCGCGTTGAAGATGGGTTCTAGGCTCCAAGTGTGTGCTCACTGCCAAGACAACTAGAATTCGAAAGCAAGTCAAGGCTGTAATTCCTTTTGAGGCAGTGATTCCTTTGAAGGAGTGAGCAGCCTCAAGTCCACGGAAAGCACCCCAAAGTCTTTGATTCCATTAAAAGAAAAAACAGTTTTTGATTCTAAAATCTCAGTGTAGTATAGATTTGATGACTGAAAACTCATGAAGGGAATTTCCAGCTAAGATAATATTTTCTGCATAAACCAAAAGGACCTTGAATAAGGGTTCATTATTTTTAGTGAAGAAAGGAATCAAATCTATAAGAGTTTTCTTGAGCATATCCACATAGTAGGAGTAAAGTGAAAAGCCTCTCATCCCACTTAGATTGTGAGCCCCATTAAGTGGGATGCAGGCACCATGGTTGTGTGGAATCATTATCTTTAATGCTTATTATAAATCAGTTTTTGTTTTTGTTTTTTTTTTGTTTAGGGAAAAGAGCCTCATTGCATTTCTTCATCAATCAAATTAGCAATACATAGAGGAGTCTCATGAAAGTTATAAGGGCTAGTATGTATTTTAATCAGTTGTTAAATCTATTTACTTCTATTTTTTGAAACCATTTTCAAACTTGTGACCCTATTTGTTTTGGTTGAGAGAGAATTTATGTGCAAACCAATCAAACTTATGGAGTTTGTTAAACTTTGGTTAAAATAGATATAGTCAACATGATTCCAATTAAACCCCGTCAATTTCAAGTTTGTTTCGGTCAAGTTTTTTTCATTGCACAGGTACACAGTGAATTTTTCAGAATATGGTAATTCTTTGCAATTTTACAAAAGTTATGCTGCCTTTATTTGCTTTCACAGTGAACTAGGGTCAAACATGCAGTTGACCCAACACGAATACTGAGTGCTTCGCTGAAAACACACTCCAATGCTTGCGTACCAAACAAACATGTTAATTGTAGCTTTTGTAAAATCGTTTTATTATTAAAAATCAGAAATCATGAAATATTAAATAAAAATTAAATAAAGACTCTTCCTCAAAAAGAAAAAGAAAGCCTAAAAAATCTCATTTTAATACTTAAAAAAAATGCACAATCCAATTCAAAAACAAAAACCAATTTTCTCACAATTACACTTATTTTTTAATTTTCAAAAAACCTAATTTTACATAAATTCCTTTTTGATAAATATTCTTTTGGGTGTAATTCAAAATGTGAAGTTTTTGTATTTTATTAGTGAAACTGACTACTTGAAATTTAATTGATCCTGATTTTTTTTTCTTTTTTGTGAAATAACAGGTATAAATGAATTTTTTTTTCATAAAATGAAATGAAAGTTTTTTCTCCCCCTGCTTTTTGGTAAATATTTTTATTGATGAGTAATAGTAATGACACGAATTTTGAATTACATAATTGTGTCGCGGAATAGATATCTGTCTTTAAAATATTTCGTAGCATTGTCTAAATTGTGTAAAATAAATTGTACTAAAAATATGACAATTACAACATAAAAATCGCTATAAAAAAATAGTAATATTAGAACCACTCAAAAATCAAAGAAATTACGGCATAAAAACGACTTAAAAATTGAAGGGACTGTAGCACAAAAATCGTTTTAAAAGGACAATTGTATTAGAACTATTCAAAAATTGAAGGAATAAAAAGAAAAAAAGTGGCTCGAAAGTGCATCAAACACAAAAGGGAGAAAATAGAAAGTTATGAATTGCATTCAATTTTAGTGTATTTTTAACAAGAGTTTGACGCTATTTAAATAGCGATGAAGTAAACTCACATAAGTTAAATAACAAATGTGATACTTTAGTATTCATAGAATTAAAAACTAGTAAATATAAGAGAGTTTTCTAATATTAAATTTCAAAAAAATTTAAATTCACACACTAACATATTCTCTATATTCTAACAATTACCAATTTTGGTCATTTTAGTCTCCAACTTGTAATTTTTGTAACACTTCAGTGATTCACTCTGAATCTATAGACTATCTAGATTATTTTGTAACTAAACTAAATTTCCTATTTTGTTGACTATGATTATTTTTTAAAATTATATCTCTTGTGCAATTACTATGTGAATCTTTAGACATTGTTTTCTATTTCAATCCAAGAGTGACCTCTTGAACATGACTCACGAGCACCCCAAAAAAATTAGTGGATATCATGTCTACATAATCAATCCACATTTATATCAAAATCATTTATTATATTTGAATTTTATAACTAATCTATATAATTGAATTTGATTTTACAAAACCAATTAAAAATTAGTTATATCTATAATTAGTTTTACCACCAGTTTGAGAAAAAAATTGGAAAATTTTAACCAAAAAACATAAAAAAAATATTACAATTTTTTTCCGTAAAGAAATATATAACCGATTTGAATTGGTTACAAACGTTGTTTAAATATTGGGTCTTAAAAATCGATTATGGATATGGATAAAATTTAGTTGAAAAATTTGGTTATTTTGTGCAACTCTAGCCAAAACGTCAAAAAGAATTCACCTTTTCATTGCAACCATGATCCATCCACGATCCCACGCATCCGCCTCCATTCTTAACTTTGATTCTTCTCATGAACTTTTACCCAACCCGAAGGAATAGGGACGACTACACGACACAATAAGAACCATTTGAAAGAGGGAAGGCTCTTACTCTGACAATGAAAAGTCGAGGCTTGTGAATTGTTGATCAAATTGCGGCCAGTGTAGTTAAAGTGTTGTATTGTGTTCTACATGTTTTCAACCTTAACTCTTCATTTTGCAAAACCTATGACAATAAGTTTGGTTCCAGTTCTAGGAGTGTTTATATTTTTAACAGAGTACACAGACTAAATACATCGGCTTGGTACAAGCAATGGTAAACGATTTTGGCATGATCCCCATGGTTAAACAAATAGGGGGGAAAGGGAGCTTTGAATTTTGATCATAGGTACCACACATCGGGAATTCCAAGATTCGTGCAAATAATCAACTCACAACACACAAAATAATGACAATTTTCTCGGTGAACATAAGAGGTAAAGTTAAATCCAACACGTGATGAAGCTAGGAACTAAATCTATATCTACTATTCTTTTCAACTACAATACACAATTTTCAACTGCATGCATCAATATAACGCTCCAAGGCATGTAAATTCATATTCCATGAATGAGGCATACTATCACTGTTTCATTGCTATCCATGTTTGCAAAGGCAAGAAAATCAGTTGCTACAAAAAACATTGAACAATTTAATCAGAAAGGATAACTGGTTTTTTTAATTAAAAAAAAAAAATCTTACACATTCTACTGTATATTAAAAATAACAATAGAACTTACATTAGTTATTATGATAGTTGGCAGAGAGATAAGCATATGTGATGGAAAACAAGATAACCAGTATGACAATCTGAAGAGAACATTTAAATCAGTTTATATCTTCAGAAATGAGGGATCGAGTTAAAACAGGAAAGAAAAGAAACGCACCATGGTTGAGCCATATCCGTTCTCATTCCTCAAAATGTAAGATTTCCTGCTTGAATCAATGAAAAGGTTTGTTAGACTGTCAATTATAAAAAAAATACTTCTTAAAGTATTAGGGTATTTGTATATGCCTTTTGGTTAGGACACCAGATTCTCTGCAAGTTTTCTGTATAGCTTCCAGCCTGCTCAACGTTTTTGTTGCATTGGGATCATTTTTGTCAACCTACAATGGAAAACGTTGAATCCTTTTAGTAGGAAAAAGCCAGCTTTATAAAGATATCCTTGAAACTGAAAAACAGCTTTAGGTACATGGTCAAATGTACTTAAATGGGCTGTGCATCAGTGTCCGCATTTTAACATTCCAAAATAATAAAACCATCAAATATATTTTAGGGCTATGAAATGAAGGGTGGGTGACGATTAAGTTGTGTAATGCTTTGTTTGGAAAATAACAAATCAGTATCACACCCAGCCAGGAAATTTTTCTGTGCACGTGTAAGAGTTAAGTCATTGATGAGCCAGAAATCAGAAGACTGACAAAGGTATTGGTTTCCTAATCGCAGGGCCTTAAAAAACTATGATCCTTCAACAGGTTATTCTGGGTAGAAAAACCTAGGCTTGCAAAGAAATTGGGAGACTTCGCAGTCCAACAAGACTTTTAAAACACAAGGCTGTAACTGGATGGATTGTTGAGTTGAGTCAACAACTTGACGCGTATCTATTGCAGGATTGCTACTACAGTGCTTCGAGAAAAATGGCTATACACCTGTACATACATGACAATTCATATACAAGAGAGTCTATGCATCAACTACTCTTCTTCACCACTCACAAATCACAACTAACAGTTAATATGTTCGCTGTTGTAAAACATAAAATAGGAATATTATCAGGTTAAAACATGAGTAGCATCCACATTCTTTTGTTACAAGTCTAATCATAGTTTGTTTAGGACTAGGAATGCTTCATACCTTGGACTCCAACATGGAAGCAAAATCAAAGAAAGCACCGTAGACATCAGCTATAGTCTTCGTTCGGTCAATCACTTTGGCAGTTAGACCTATAAACGGTGACCAAAATGAAGATATGACAGCTAGTTTAACTTCTCTTTTCTTTAAAGAAACACATCGTCACAATGGGAAAAGAACACTAACAGCAATTCGTTAGTCCGTTATAACTCCCAGATGAAAACAAAATATTTTCAAATAAACTAGAGAAAAGGAAACTATACAAATGCCTAAACTATTGAATATAGATCAAATATTTTAGTCCATTTCAAAACAAGGAATGTTCCCTATAGAATTTCAGCTTGTGGCCTTCCAGCACTTAACCAACATCCATAAGATGAGAATGATACAGGACATGTAGTTGCAAAGTATATAGATTTCAATATTTGAACATCCTAAATGCTAGAGAACCCCTTCAATGACATAGAAACAGGCCCACTGTACAAAATAAACGTTCGAAAAAGGGGATCCCAAGATGCTAGTTTTAAGAACGATTTAGCATGAAGTAGCATAGAATGCAAATTGCAGAAATTCACTATTCATAGGTACTCAGATTCCTTTTTCCCAGTCTTATACCAATTTTAGTTTTATGTTTAGCAAACTACAAAATTAAATTACAAGGAAAATCGTATCAAAATATTTATTCTTACCTCGCCTCATTTTAACAACACCTCTGAAGACCTCAATGTTGTTGTAGCATAATGCAAGTGTTCCAATTGCCATTATCTGTAACGAAATACGTCAAATTAGCATGAAAGTTACTAGGAAAAAGTGTGAAAATAGCCATTAATATACATAATCATTAGAAATAAATACATATCAATAAAAAATAATATAGAGGAAAAAAAAAATAATCAAGAAATTAATTGTCTAAATGTATGAAGGAAAAATAAGATCCAGGAACATCATACTAAACCTGGCAAATCCTCAATAAAAATACTATTGTCTATTTCTTTATTTAACTTAAATGGGAGGCCAACACTAAGAGCTACACCGTTCTTCTTCTAGAACAGGAGCTTAAAAGAAAAATTGTTCTTACTGTCATATTGATTAAATTAAAACAGAAATCTGTGTACTTAATTTAGTTATATCAATTAATTTTCAATTACTAAGGATTCATGGTTAATTTGAGCGTTACCTTAGTTTAATTTGTGTGTTCTTTAGTTTTTCAATAAACAATTTACAACTCAAATAAGCACAAAAATGTGTGTTCAAAATTTGATTCAATTCAGAAGGTCTTATACTCTCGAGTTAACACTTACATTTCCTACGAGTTTACGATTTTAGGTCACAAAAACAAGTTAACTCACACGTAAACTCTATTTTTAGTAAACTCTTTCGAGTTTAAATAAATTCTGATAAAATAGGTAAACTCTCAATTTTACCTATAGTTTACGAGTTTACAATTCTACAATGGTTTTGACCTTAAAATGTAAAATTTTGATCAATATTACTTGGTATCTGATTTAATTTACAATTCTATGTAATATATATTAGTCTTAAAATGCAAACCTACGCTTTTAGTGTATTTGTGAGGGATAACTATTATGCATCGATATAAGTTTGTTGTATCTTAAAATTCTACTATAACATATTTATCTATTTAAATATATTCATGCTTTACTATGGAGATAAAATGTTGAATTATTGTCGTTTTAACGATAATATATTAACTATATATGACATATAGGTTATTTGAATATTAGGTAAACTCTTACGAGTTTACGAGTGAGTCTCGAGTTGATTCTACATAGGCTCTACGAGTTTGTCTAGGCTCTTGAGTTGACAACCTATTTTAATTACTATTGGAATTAGAGCATGCCTGCGCTGATACTTCAGCACCAGAGCACTACCTGAACAATTAATAATCCTTTTTTGTCATGCTACTGTTTGCTCAAACCACAGCATTTCAGCACTCAGATTCTAGGTTTTGAAAGTTAAAAATCAACTATTTCTATTTAATGTTCATCACTACATTTTAGTAAAACACTTGATGTATACAAAGATTTCTATGACAGTGTTACTATCACACATCTTTTGGGCAGCATTGTACGCAGAGAATCAATAGGACAATAACATTTTTCATTTTTTTTTTGGAAATGAGTAGGAAACCTAGCACAAAATGCACATTAAAAATACTACAAATTTAAAACATCTTGACAAATGATGTTATAACATGGCATGACAAGAGTGACACAACCTACATTACAGTTAAATGAAAAGTAATATTAAGTAAAAGAACAACACCTGTGGAATAGCACAAAAGCGAAATATGGCAGGGTGCCGTAACGCAGACATGTATTTTAAGCTATCTTCGGCATGCATGAGGGCATTAGTGACCATGTCGTTTAAGCATTGCACAGCCTTAACGGAGTTTTCCTCATATTTCAAGTCCTGGATAATAAAATTTAAATTGGAGCATGAAAGAAGCAAATTATACATTTGGCATGAAGCGCACTATTTCATTTTAAAACAAATATATATATATAATATTAATAATAAATATATAAAACCAAACCAACTCCACTTCACTTTATTTTTCCACCTCACATTTTCCCTCCTCCTTCTCCCTCTCTCGGCTACACCAACATCCACCTTCTCCATTTTTTTTCTCTCTCTTCTTTTTCTCCTTGCTTCTTCTCACTCCACAACACCAATTGCACACCTAAACTCCCAATCCTTATAATGAATTTAACATCCCCAAGAGCATAACTTCTCATACTCCTACAAATACTCCTTCATGTTCATTTTTTTTTAGATTCACAGGTAGTTGAGTAGCAA
Source organism: Cicer arietinum (assembly GCF_000331145.2). Lineage (NCBI taxonomy): Eukaryota > Viridiplantae > Streptophyta > Magnoliopsida > Fabales > Fabaceae > Cicer > Cicer arietinum. The sequence continues at coordinate 69,914,358 of NC_021165.2, read as the reverse complement.
GCTGTTAGTAGATTCAAGTCTCAATCGTATTTTTTTGGTAGGCCTCTTGATCAAGGACCCTTTTGTAAAGTCTGTTGAGTCGGGATGTATTTTGCAGCTATTTTGAGTCTAAAAAGTATTTTTGAAAAATGTATTAAATATTTAGATTTTACTCTTTGAGTTATGACTGAGTTAAAGGTTTAAACAGTAATTTTATAAATTTGGAAACGTTGAAGTTACAGAGTATACTCTGTTGAAATTTCGAGAAAAATTATATATATTTTTCTAAATAGTTATTTAGAACTATTTAATTGCTTAATTGTTAAGTTAGTTGATAGGTTTGTCAAGCTAAGAGTATAGTTTGTGTGCCGGTCACGATGTTTAGTTTCGGGTCGTGACATAACAATAAGATATAGAAAATACTAAAATAGTGAAACCGTTTGGGTATAACATAACAACAGTATGGGGGGAAAAAAAACTGTTTCACCATCACACCCTCAAGTTTTACAAGTTCATCTGAGAATTGTGAAATAAGGGAGAAAAAGGTGAAAGAATAGTTTAGATTAGAATAAATAGAAATTCTTATAGAGTTAAACCTCTAGTTTGTTGACATATTTACTCCAGATCTGGCGCGGCCAAAACATGCGTGACTTTGGTATCTCATTGATGTCTTCCAGATAATCTCGAATAATGTTTGTTTTCTGAAATCTCAAAAGGTTAACTGGAACGTAAGTAAATATTTGTGAGCATATTATTTTGCTATATATTACTATTACGATACCTGAAGAAACAAACCCATTGAATTTGAAAGGTAGTCCGTAGCCAGATCTTCTGAACCAGAGGCATGGAAAAGCTGTGATAAACCCAACCCAACAAGTCCTGCCACATAGTGACAATATTCATCGTAGTCATCAATTGTTTCTACCTGCAAATTAGAGAAAGTCTCTTGGCATAAATTAAGATGATCTTCCCCATTCGAAAACATGGCAGAAATCCCTGTAGAGGATAGTTCTCTGCAAATAGAACTTAGATAGATGCACTGAATTATGATAGAATTGAGGTATAACAAAAATGTTGCATTTCATAGTAATACTGCATGACCGTTTGTTCTTACAACCTTCATCATATTGCCCTCCCCCTATATCATTTAAAATTAAGCTACCAGATAGCCATGTCATCAAAAAGAATAATGAACCTTATAGTGCCCCGTCAATCACAGAGATTAACCCCATTAAATGTAACTAACAATTATTAAAGGAATATATGCAGAACAGAATACAGTATAAACTTACCTCCTTGCAAATAAATTTGGCCATTCCAGCACCCATTCTTTTGGTAATGTCCTCAATTGCATCCTGATAGCTGCAAAGTTGAGTGGACAGCATTTAAATTTTCATCATAGAGTGCACAGCCATAACTATAATCACATACACCTAAGAAAAAGCTACTGAAGGGAGTGAGTCGATAGACCACATAGCACATCTCAAATACCCAGATCAGTTGTTATATACCTTCGATTTGAACAACATAAACACCCACCCAGACAAGTCAGAGAACGAGACCTGTGAGTCTTAGGTTTATTTTACTTGAAATCCTACTAAAGACCGATATAACTAGGAATTGATAGCTCACTGGCATCAGATAAAAATATATATAGTACAGAAACCTATATAATATAACATGGCAGCAATTGATAACTCTTAACGATCATGAAGGTAAAGCACCATGGTTATCCATCAATAATCAATATAATCTGTAATTATTTTAAAAGATGTCTGAATTTGATTATCACACCCAATGACTTCCAAATGAAATTAGTAACATTAACATGCCTTAATTAGAAACAGTAAACACCCACTCCCCCCATGGTAATAAACAATAATGGGTAGACTTTTGGAAATAAACAGCAACTCATAAATCACATCTATCACGGAATATCAGTGTATTCCAGACAGATGTGCAAAGATAAGAACTTACTCCTTTCCAAGTTCCAAAAAAGCTGTTGAAACATGATGAAACTGGTCCATCAGAACTTTGTACTCCTTCGTGCCACCTTGTTACATAAAAACAATTAACACAATATCAGCATCAGTGAAGTTTGAGGCATGAGTACCTTAAAATCATTTTCCCGAAAATTGGGTTGTCTCTAAAAGTAAAACCACTAAAAGCAATCACGATGGTTAGTAATGAAACACAGTTTAAAATCCAATTAAATTTCTAATAAATTTTATTAAAAAAATGGACAAGGGAAAATTATTATTAATAACGGTGGCACTAATGGCCATTTTACAATGTTTTCGTACCAGATTTGAACTATGTCCCTTGAAGTTATAATGTCGAGATTTTACCACTAATCTAACACCTCAGGATCAATTTAGATGTTTTTTTTAAATAAATAAATTGGGGAAGGGGAAAATTTTATTAATAACTGTATGATCAATTTTTAACTGTCCTAGATGGAATTTAACCTTTGTCCCTTGAGGTTATAAAGTCAAATTCTTACCACTGAGCTAGCATCTCACAAACAGAAAGATAATTGAGCTTTAGATGTTGCTAAATTGAACTTTTACTAGATAATTGAAAGATACATACAACAGGTTGGAAGAGAGCTGTTAAAACTATATCAGATATTCTCTTACTAGGCAAGGAATTAATATTTTTAAATAGAAAGAGCACACTCACAAGCAAAGTGCCAATCATGATCATAGATGTGTCGATGAAAAGCTTTTAGTATTGGAACCTTGACATCTGTATCTATGCTAGTATCATCCTCTGCCAAAACAAAAACAAAATTAGAAGACTATTAGATGCTCAAAATTTCTGAAGAATTGGACAGTCTTTCAATCACAATGGTTTGAGGTTCAAACTTCAAATACATAAATCTCATACATGAACACACAATAGCCGCAATATAGCTAGCGAATTGGAAGTTAAACAGTTTCATTTCATTACAACATTATATTACAAACCACGCATAAATGGCTTATACTTTCCAAACTACTTCTCAGAGATACCGAAATCAGAGTGCTCCCTCTGATCTGAAATATGAGTCAAATAAAATTAATGTATTTGGTCTAAATTGGTACAAATCTCGGACCAAATATATTAACTTTCTTTGACCAATGGTTGTTCATATGTGATACGAGAGTAGTATTTCCTCAAGATGATAACATCGATGCCCACATAAAAGTCAATGCTAGTAAAAATAAAAAAATAAGCAACAATATGCTCAATTAATCATAACATACAGTAATTTAAAACTACTATCTATGATTCAGCACCAAAAGTTAGAAGGCAAAAAATCATCGAACATAGAAAAAAACGCAACGTGTATAAGATTTGAGAACAAACCAACGGTATCGAGAGCACGAAGAACCAAATAGAATATGCATACCTGCAAAAGCCAGAAACAAGTTAAGGAAGAAGAAAAAAAGCAAAAACGGAACGATTGAGAAATGAACGGTTGAGATGAAAAGATTAGAAAACTAACGGCATCGCGAAGCTCGGTACCGAGTTGCTGAATAACGAGACCGAAGCTTCTAGAAACCTTATGGAGCATTGAGTAACAGAATCCCCAATGTGGTTCAGGAGGGATCTGCTTCTCGGCGTTCCTTGCCGCCATTTTCAGCTTCAATAACGGAAAAAAATCATCTGGATTCTTCAGAATTGCTCCCAAACTTGCCATCTTTTTTTGTTTCTAGAACGAATGATTTTCTTTTTCTTTTTCAGGTAATCGAAATCTCAATGGAGAGAATATGTGTTCATTTTGGAATTTTTGTGATTATAATATTGATGGCTTAGTTGTTCGCTGGTGAATTGTGATTATGATAATTTTGGAAATTGGATTTTATTTGAGGTTGAAAAATAGTGATATTAACTAATATTTCTCGTCGTGTTTAGTTCGTTTCAAAGGTTCAAAATGTGCAGATTCTATTTCACGTTCTCGCCGGTCGTTTGTCTCGTATTTCACTAAAAAATGCACTTGCTTTGAGTATTAGGAAATTCTCTGTCTAGTTTTTATAAGGGTTCGCCTTCTGTTCTTATTCAATTTTTTTTATTCAGAAATACTATTTTTGGTTCTATAATTTTTATTATTATTTTAACACAACATAAATATTTTAAATATTTTGGTTCATGGTCAACACATTATTGATCTATTTATTTTTAATTTAATTATAATTTTGATTCTTCTAGAATTGTGAAATTAGTTGTTCTATTTTAAAATTTGATAATTTTGACTATTCTCTTTGATAAGATGATATATAAATATTAACATTCATAAAATTATAATAAAATACCGTAAAAATTTAATTTTTAATTTTAATTTCTTTTTTTATATTTATAATTTAATTTAATTAATGAGATATGAAGACTATCAATTTCAACCTTATAATTTTGATTCTTCTAGAATTGTGAAATTAGTTGTTCTATTTTAAAATTTGATAATTTTGACTATTCTCTTTGATAAGATGATATATAAATATTAACATTCATAAAATTATAATAAAATACCGTAAAAATTTAATTTTTAATTTTAATTTCTTTTTTTATATTTATAATTTAATTTAATTAATGAGATATGAAGACTATCAATTTCAACCAATTAATAATTTTTAACAAGCAATATTAAATACAATTCAAAAATATAGAAATACAAAATTTCAATAATTTAGTGTAGAGCTAAAATAAATGTGGTCATATCAAGTGACTAATTTGCTTCTCCAAAATATATCTTAATTTATATGTCTTTGTGGAGCCCTTGACTCCTTGGCTAGAAAAATTAATGTTTTTCTTTAACAAGAAAATTAATGTTATTTATTTTTGAATAAAATATTAAAAATTTGTAAAATTAATATATTTTATTTTAAATTTAAATTTAATAAATCAATTTTTATATATAATTTTTATTTTTATTTTATTTCAAGTATCTTCCTAAACTGAGTGCTAGGACTAAAATAATTTTTCAAATTTAAGAACCAATATTTATAAAAAAAATATAGAGATCAAAATTTAGTATTTTATAGTTAAATAAGTTATTTTTGACAAAATGGTTAAATAAATTTTAGTTCTTAAAAATTTTAATTTTTTATTTTTGGTCCTTTTAAATAATTTATTGAACTTGTTACCAAGAAAGTAATTTCTTCAATTATAATTCCAACAAAATTTCATCTTCATTTTTTGTCTTTTCTTTTAAGTCAATTTATATTTATTTTTTAATTATTTTTTGCAGCCATATGTAGAAAATTATAAATATTCTGTTATAAAAATTTAAAATATATTAATCAGAGATTAATTAAATAGGAATTTTTATGCTTAAAAACTTGTATTCCATTACAGCCATATTTGAAAAATTATAAATATTCCATTACAAAAATTTAAAATATATTAACAAGAGGGCTATAAAAAATGAGTATCATGGAAAGTAATTTATGTTTTCTCATTAGTTAGCGTTTTTTGAACCATGATGAGCTCTTCAAATTCATTGTATTTTGATTTAATTGCTTCAATCATGTACACAAATATATTACGAGCAAATTACTAAAAGGCTCTTTGAAATCGTAAATTTCAATATTTATTTTCTTGAATTTTGAAATATACAAATAATAATTTGAAATTAAAATACGTTGGGCAATATAGTCATTCCGTTAGTTTGCTATGTTAATAACGTTGATGAGGTTGACTGGACGTTAATTGCTTATGTGGCGAGTTCAGTTGTTAGTCAATCCATTACCACATGAGAGATTAGCTAATTTGTCTGATTTTGAAAATACGATTGACTAATTTACTTAATTTTAAAAATGAAATTGAAACTCGGTTTTAAAAAAAAAAACTGAAATTTTGTCATAGTTGTAACAGTAACATCTCAATCTATACAATTTATTTTTATTTATTTTTTCATTATTTCATATCTTATTCTTCTATTAACTTTCATATATATAGTCTATTTTTCTTTATCTTTTATGGTGTTCAAATCGTAGAAATTATAAATAAGTAAAAAATAAAAAAAATCAAAAATCATTTATTATTCATTGTCATCGTAAAATTGTTATTAGAGTTATTGCTGCTAAAAAAAAATTAAAATAATTATTTTCATCTCCCTTGCAACAAACATTGAGAGATTGCTAATATGAAAGTCATCATTGACGATAAATAAGCAGTCATGTTCAATGGCAATTCTTTTTGGTAATTGTCCAATTACAATTAAAACATATATAATTTTGTTAATGTGCAATAACTAATTCTTTAACTGGATGCTGCTATCTTCTAGTAATTGTGAATATGTAAGTAGAGGAACGCTAGAGTCACTCTCAAATACACTTCCTTAAACTCACTCTCACACATGAAGCCATATCACCCTTTTTTTAATTCATTTTGCAAGTTTTTCCCTTAATGTGTTCATTTTAAGGTTCCTATTTTCATTTTAAGTTGGATATTGTGCAATATCAAATCATTATAATTGCATAATTATTTTTGTATTTGTCTATTTAGAAGACCCGTTAAAATATAAATGTTCATCAATTTTAACATAAATGCCAACTAAATATAAATTAATTAATCATAGATTGTGGAGTATATTTATAGAATAAATACAACAAATATTGGAGGATGAAATTAAAAGGCACAAATTTAATTAATGATTGACAACAAATGAAAAAATTATTTTCTCCGATGTCCATTGAATAAAATATTTCTTGTTTAATGTTAAATTGTCTCATTTTATTTTCTATCAACTGATAAATATGAAAAGAAGTTATATTAAAAGATAAATGAAAAGACTTAGAAGACAAACTTTGTTAAAGACAATGATGTCAAAGAACTTTGCAAGTATTAGTGTTGGTTTTAATTCACTTTTAATTAATCGACAAATGCAAAATAGTAATGGAATATCACACCAATGAAATTACTTAAGTTTTTGAAGTCTAACTCTATGTACGTGAAACATAAAAGTTTATAGCAAAATGAAAAATTCTATTGAAATAATGCAATGATTGTTGCTATTGAAAGACCAAACACCAATATTGTTTTTCTTGTGTAAAATGATGTGAAGAGTCAATAAAACCTATTAAAGTTGTTAATGCAATAGTAAAGAATGCTAAGAGTAAAAAAGCTAGTTAAAAATGAAGGAAACTAATTTGCATATATTTTAATTAATTAAGATAATTAATTTACCAATTAGTTACCTATATTTTGGGAAGAATCTTTCCTTAACTAACTAAGTAACTTTTTATACAGATAATTAACATATACTAAAAATTATAATGTAATATTAATTACTTTTCTTAATTATATCTTCTAATTAATACTGTTATTGTTTGTATATATACACAAGACTCTTTTGTAAATTGGTTTGTTACTTTTTATAATATTATATTCAAGTTACTAGTTGCATTAATTTTTTTCACAATAATATCATTAATTAAATAAAATAAATAAATAAAATCAATCGGTTGTCTCTCTTGAATCTTGATATATGAAAAGGAGAGGTCTTATTAATTACAAGGTCTTACGTTGTGAATATATTAATATAAGAAATATTTAGTAAAAATAATATTTTTTCCTTTTATTTAAATATTTTTTAAATTGTGTGAATTAAGAACATTTACGATTGTTGTTTGTTCAAATGAGTTTCACCTATATACATAACTTATTTATAAATTTTTAATACTAATAAAGAAATGATTGCATTCCATACCTCCCAAATGGGAGGGAAAAAATAAAATTAAATGATGTAATTGGATGAAATACATTTATTATATTTTATTTCATTCTTTTTTTAACAATTCAAACAATTGAACGTTAATTTATTTCATTCAATTTCATTTCATACTATCAATCTAAACATAAATTAATTCCTTAAACATGTGCATTCAATTACTATTTTCTAAAAAAACGTAAAATAAAAAAACACATTTACATTAAAATAAACTGAAAATACCAAAGTGTATCTTTTGAACATTTATTAAAGAAACAAATATAGAAAAAGAAACAGACATCGTGAAATTTAAATTTTAAAATCGTCAAAAATTAGATTTTCACTCAATTTTTTTTAACAAGTATCCTTGTTAGTAATTATGAAAATTTTAAGTTTTATTGTGAATTCGATGACATTTGCTCACGCAGCAGATATGGTAGGTTTATATTCTTAATAATGCATCAATATAATAGGTTTTTGGGTAATATTTTGCTATCTGGTGACATCGCTATTTTGTTTTACATCCAAAAGAAAAAATAAAACCTTATTTTGTGGATTTTATTACATATCATATTATATATATTGGAGAGTTTAGAGGCGTGGTGTAATAATAGAGTAAATGTTTTAGGATTATAATCATAAGAGACTTTTTAGTTATATTTTAATTAAAAAAATTAATAGATAAGTATATAAGTTGTTATTTTTATGTATTAAAAATTTAATTTATTCTTAGTCAATATAAAACGTAACTACTCATATTTGAATTCAACAATATATATTATTAAATCTTTTTTAATTTAAAAGTGAATTCAAAGACTATCATATTGAATATGAAATTTTTAAATATTATTTCTATTGACCATAGTTTACCTCTTATGATTGTTTATGACTTAAATATACTGTAGAATTTTTTTTTAAAGATATTTGCATAATTATTTTATTGTCGGATAAGAGAATTTTACGAATGTGATTTAGTTAGAAGTAAGAAAACTTGCATAATTTAAAAAATACTTTTTAGCACTATTTTTTAGTTAGGTTTTTACACACAATTTTTATTCTCCTTTTCTTTTTAATAAATGTTTAACTTAATTATTATAATTAGAGTCATATTAACAAGTGTTCTAAAACTTGTTAAGCAACTAAAAAAATAAAATAAAAAATATATTTTTTATAATTTTAAAATATAAATTACATAATTCACATTTTTCTACGTTAAAATTCTTATTCTTAACAAATGTCCCATATTAACAATTGTCAGTATTTGCATATATTATATATGAACGTTTCTTTACAACCAATTTGTTTATACTTTTTTTTTTGTCAGATTTTATACTCTTTATTTACAAATAAATAAAAACCAATTGTTTATACTGCCACGCGAGACGCAAGGCGCACGCTAACAGCGTGATCTCAATTATGACAGTGTGAACATTTGGTTTGTTTTTTTATAAATCCGTTGATATGCTCCATCGAATTTAATATTATGACATCTTTTTAATTGTTTTTGGTTCGGTGCTTCTAGAGTGAGAGATCCGTCAAGTCCCTCGTACTTAGAGCTCAATTTGAAAGAGTTAAAAAAATTTATAATTTAAAAGACTTTAATATCGAAAGTTTTTTAAAATTTTGTGAGTTTATTGGGCATATAGGCTTACATTTTTTAAAAGAAATTGCTTTCTTTAAGAAATAACTTTTTTTGATTTTTTTACTGATAAAAAAATTTCGATTTTTTTCATAAAAAGTTATTTACAATTTCTTTTCGAAAAAATTTTTTATTCAAGAAAAAAAATTGATTTTTTTCGAGAATTTTTTATTTATTTTTCTCACATTTTTTTGAGAAAAATATTTATTTTTTATTTTTTTCAAGATTTAAAAAAAAAATAAATTTTGAAAATTTTTCAAGAAAAAATCTCAAAATCAACAAAATATTGGGAGTCTATAAGCCTCATCCCATGAGTAGGGGTGAGAATAGGCCAGACCAGGCTTTGAAAGGCCTGAGTCTGGCATACGATTTATTTTTTAGGCCTAAGTCTGACCTACGGCCTATTATATGCTTTTTTTCGGTCTGGCCTAGCCTTTTTAAAAGTCTGACCTGGCCTGGAAGCCTATTTAAAATAATTTTTAAAAAATATGAAATAAACATCCTTTAAACCCTAAAAAATAATTTTTTGTGTCAAATAATAGATTTTTTTTTTTTAAACAAACACACTCATTATTACCTCTTAAACAAATACGAAAGACTACTGAGTGATTGACTAATTGAACAACTACCAAATATGAAATGACTACCAAATATGGAATGCTACCGAATATGGAACAACTACTGAATATGGAATGTTTACTGAGTAATTGCTTAATTGGTAGAATTTAAAATAGGAAATAATAATATTAATATTATAATAATAATAATAATAATAAATAATATTAATAATAAATAAAAAATATATAGACCGGCCTAATATGCTTTGTTATAAGCCTGAGCTATTTAAATAAATAGGCTTTAAAAATGGTCTGAGTCTAGCCTTTTTATTAAATAGGTCAGGACAGGCCATGCCATAAGTAGGCTAGGCCACAGGCCCCTGACGGACGGCCTAGCCTATTCCCATCCCTACCCATGAGCCCTCGAAATTTTAAAAAATTTATTTTGATAGAGGATCTAATATTAAGAGTTTAATAAAATAAAAAAAATTTAAGGGGTCTAAGAGTTGGGGTTTTTTTTGACAGCTCTGCTCAGACGTCGACCACAGTTTTAAATATTTGGATCAAAATAAATTTCATGTATTCATTGGATAATATTTACATTAAATCTAATTTTTATTTAAATTATCTCTTCTTATAATTTCCTTTTATTTTTATTATAGTACTGTCTAACCATCTCGTTGTGTAAAGAAAAAGATTTCAATAATGAAAATAAGATGTAACTCTAAAATGAGTTGTGAAACATATAAAAAGAAAAATAAAGGGGTCAACTTGGCACCGGTGGCATTCATCGATTTTTTTTTACAACAAATTCAAATTACTTGAATGGTTTTAGTGACATGTCATTTTGAATGATAATATTTCATTTGCAATTTTTACTGGTTTTTAATGTTTTGAAGGTCGTAAATGGAAGAAAAAGGACCACATGCCATTGTGTTTGCATAGAGGAAAAATGTGGGAAAGGAGAGATAGAAATGGGAAAATATTATTGTGTGGAAGGATTCATCATAAGTTATAGTTGTTAAATGTAATTCAAATTGATTTGTAATATGGTTAGAAGTTGTAATATGGTTAGAATTTAGAATATGGTTAGAAGTTTGTTAAGTTTGTTGTAACTGATTTAGTAAAAACAAATTGTTTCTATAAAAGCCTTCAAAACCAAGAACAATATGTAATGTTTGACTGATCATTCTCCAGACTGCTAAGACTGTTAATTAATCTTCGTTTTCTAAACTTTCTCTTTTCTTCTCAATTTCAATTCATCTCAAATATACAACTTGTTCCAACAATTGGCATCAAGAGCTTGAGTTATAAATCTTGGGAAACACGAGTGCAAGTGTGAGGGGGGATCAAAATTGGAAAACACAAGTGTGAGTGAAAAAGAGCAAAGAAATGAACGGAGGAGGGTTTCCATCGAATATGCCAATTTTGGATGGGAAGAACCAGGAGAGATGGAATGTATCAATGAAGCCGTTGTTGGGAGCTCATGAAGTGTTTGAGATTGTCCAAGAAGGGTATGAACAACTGAGAGCGAATCCTACAGAAAGACAACAAACAACTTTCAAAGATTGCAAGGCATTGTTTTACAACCATCAAAGTGTGGATTCAAACAATTTTGAAAGGATGTCAAAGGTATCTACGCCAAAAGAGACATGAGATATCTTGGTGAAGTATTACACGGGTGGTGAAAAAACCAAGAAGATCAAACTTCAAATGCTAAGAAGAAAGTGTGAGTTACTACAAATGGAGAATAATGAGAATGTGACTGACTATTTCAATCGAGTGCAGACAATCACTAATTAGATGAAAGCCAATGAAGAAGTGATGACTGAGGTGGTGATCATTGAAAAGATTATGAGGATACTAACACAAAGATACGATCACATAGTGGTGGCAATTGAAGAATCAAATAATCTTGATACAATGAAGTTGGAAGATCTACAAAGCTCCCTATAAGCTCATGAATTAAGGGAAAAGAAAGAGATGAGGCACACACACAAACACAGGCACTACAAGCTCAAATTAACAAGAAGTCCAATCAATATGGAGTAAAAAACAAGAAGTGGAAGGGCAAGTCAAAATGGCACCAAAAACAAGATCAAAATAAGGAGGCTGGAGGTTCAAGAAGTCAGCAAAACAATGATAATAAAAGAAAAAAAAAACCATCTGGCAAGAAGAAGTTTGACAAAAAGAGGATCCAATATTATAATTATAAAAAATAAGGGTATTTTGTAGATGAATGCAGATCCAAGAAAGTACAAATAGATGATGGTGAAGCTCAACTGACCAAGGTAGACAATTATGACTCAGATGAAGTGTTACTGGTGGCTTCTACAAGCATGGAGGATTATTGTCCAGGATTATGGTATCTTGACACAGGGTGCTCAAATCACATGACTGGCCATAACGATTGGTTTGTAAGTATTGACAAGAATGTGAAAAGAGAAATCAGATTTGCAGACAACATCACACTAACAGCTGAAAGAGTTGGCAATATCTTGATTCAAAGAAGGGATGGCAAACAATCTTTCATATGTGATGTGTTGTATGTGCCAAATATGGAGAACAATCTGCTAAGTCTTGGACAATTGCTAGAGAAAGGATACTCTATGAATATGGAGAATGGACAAATGAAGATGTTTGATAGTACAAATAGGCCTATCTTGAAGGCACCACTGTCCAAGAACATAACCTTCAAGATTGAGATCCAGATCAATGAAAATCAATGTCTCGCTACTAAAATCATGAGGGAAGACTGGTTGTGGCACCAGAGGTTTGGACATTTGAATTTTAGAAGTCTTCAAATGCTACAGAGCAATGATATGGTGATAGGAATTCCAGAAATTCAAGTGCCAAAGGAGATATGTGAAGAATGCTGTCAAACCAAACAACATAGGAATTCATTTAAATCAGAATTACCAACTAAATCCTCAAGAATAATGAAGGTAATTTTTTCTGATGTTTGTGGTCTATTTGAAGAAATGTCAATAGGAGGTAATTGCTACTTTGTATCATTCATTGATGATTTTGCAAAGAAAATGTGGATATATCTAATAAAGAGAAAGAATGAAGTGCTTGAGATACTTAAAAAATTCAAGAGAATGGTTGATAAACAAAGTGGTTTTAGTTTGAAAATCATCAGGACTAATGGAGGAGGAGAATATAATTCTCATGAATTCCATGATTTTTGTGAAAAAGAATGGATGTTGCATGAAGTGAATGCATCATACACTCCCCAACATAATGGCACTATTGGAAGGAGAAACATAACTATAGTGAACATGGCCAGGAGCATGTTGAAGGGGAAGAAAATGCCTCATAGATTATGGGGGGGAAGCAGTATCAACTGCAGTGTACATTTTGAATAGGTGTCCAACCAAGAGACTGGGCACAAGGACACCTGAAGAAGCTTGGACTGGAAGAAAGCCAGTTGTGAATCATCTGAAAGTGTTTGGCTCATTGTGCTTCAGGCATGTGCCAACTCAAAACAAGAGGAAGCTTGATGACATGGCTGAACAAATGGTGCTGCTGGGTTATGATGCCAATGTGGCTTACAAGCTATATGATCCAAACAAGAACAAGGTGGTGATAAGAAGGGACATACTAGTGGATGAATCAAGAGGTTGAGACTGGACAATGATGTTTTCAAATTTACAGATTGACCCCATGCAGCTTCGTAAATAGAAAAAAATATTTTTCATAGTCTCTGCTTCTCTTATAGATGCTCTAAATAAGCAATCATATGCAAATAGAAGGTATGAAATAATAGGGCGTTTTGACACACTTTGACTCTATGGAGGTCATTACGACTTTTCGTCTTTTTTATTTATGTGGAGAGCCCTTCAGCACATAAGATGAATAGATACATCGACAATGGATCACCTTGTCGGAGATCTCTTCCTGGGATAATAGGACCAAGACAACCATTATTCACTATGACATTGTACTTTACTGATTTGACACAAAGAATAATACAATTCACCAATTAGTTTGCAAAACCCAAAGCAGTTTGCACCTCTCGAAGGTAACCCTAATCAATGCAGTCATAAGCTTTGTTGATATCTAGTTTCAATGTGATGTCACCAACTCTACCATGGGTCTTAGTTTTCATGTGATGAACAATTTCAAGTGTTGCCATTGCATTGTCAAGGATGGAACTATTAGGCACAAAAGTTGATTGGTTATCAGATACACATTTATGTATAACATGTTTTAATCTATTTGCAAGAACCTTTACCACAATCTTATAAATCACATTACATAGAGCTATAGGCCGCCAATATTTCATGGTCTTCTGTTTGTCACCTCTTGGGATTAGAGCTATATTGGTTATATTTAGTGTACTAGGAAATACCCCTGTCAGGAGTCCGACACAAAATTGTTGAAAAATTTCATTACCACACAAAAACAAAAAATGATGATAAAATCATGGGTTCAAACCGTCGGGCCCCAAACACTTATTTGCCTCTATAGAAAACAACTTCTTTGAATTCTTCTATGAGAAAGGGAGAAAACAACTTATCATTATCTTATGTATCAATAACATGTGAAATGGTATTCAAAACATGAGCATGGACAATTTGTGTGTTATGATAAAGAGTAGTAAAATAGTCTATAGCAACAAGACATAATTCACTATGTTCGGTGAGCCGGTTCCCATTATCATCCTCAAGAAAGAGAATTCGATTTACCTTGCGCTTGAATGTGGCAGCTGCATGAAAAAATCTAGTGTTCAGGTCCCTTTTCTTCAACCATAATGATGTAGCTCGTTGTTTCCAAAAAGTGTCTTCTTTAACTAACAATGCAATCATTTGCTTCCTCCAATAAGTGAACCTTTCTACGTTTGCGTCGCTGCCCAATTCATGTTCTATTTTCAGTGCTTTCTTACATTGTGTGATTTCTTGATGAAGTTTATGACATTTGGTTCTACCCCAAGCTGCCATATCATGTGCACGAATTTATAGTTTAACAAGTAGATCAGGATAAGAGTTAGAAATTCATTGTGATCGAACAAAATCATCAAATTCAGGTTCCAATAACCATGCATTTTCGAACTTGAAAGTATGAGAATTAAAACAAGTTGATCTTCTTCCCCCACATCGCAGTAAAAGAAGGTAATGATCTGAAACCAAATCTACTAGATTGACAAGGTTTGCATTAGGGAAAATTTGATGCCATAGAGAGTTAGCTAAAGCACGATCTTATTGTTCTTCCACAACTCGTTTAGTTCCCATACTCTTAAACCAGGTAAAGGGATAGCCATCCATATGCACATCAGTCAACTCAGAGTCAGACAGAGCTTTCGGAAGCCATTTATTAACCACTGTTCTCGATTCACTTTGCCCTTTTCTCATCTGAAGACAAAATGTCATTAAAATCCCCAATTATGCACCAAGGTAAATTAAAAAATTGTGCAAGGTTATGTAGCATATTCCAAGCATCTCTCTAATGACGACTCTTAGGATAACCGTAATACCCCGTCAACCGACATCGCCCAACACTACTCTCCTCCACCTCAATGTCAATATGATTGGTTGAAAAAGCAATAATGACATAAGGACAAGATGAGCGTCAAAGCATGGCCATGCCTCCCCCTCAACCTTTTCTATTAGTAGAAAAAAAAATAAATCATAACCAAGCAAAACTCTTAATTCTTCAATTTTGTTCAAGTTCACCAAAGTCTCGTACAAAAAGAAAATGTTCGGATTATAATTCCGAACAAGGTATTTTAAATTTGGAACTGCTCTCAAGTTACTCGGACCTCGACAGTTTCAATTAATAATACTCATTTCTCTTGGTAGACCTGCTTAACAGTACCTGCCATTACAATATTTTTTTTTTTATAAAGAGGGTTCAGATACATAGGAATTCCATGGTTAACCCCATCAACTCCTACAACAAAATATCCCTCACTCATCGTTATGTCTTTGTTTATAACCAAACTTGTTTGTCCAACCTCCTGAGAATTAGTAGTTACATCAATTCAAACTTCTTTCTTGGGTGCAGTGTTGCTCTCATCAGTTCCCATAAGCCATGCCTTAACAATTTGTAGGGAATTGGCAAGAATCTTCCCTGACATAGGTTGCCCACAAGTGTTGGATGAACCTGGTAGCAACATATGCTCACAACTTGAATTCATCCTACCCTATCTATGACCCTTAATACCTCGATCTTGACTAGTAAGTTGACACAACAAAATCATGCTCAACCTAGAACTAGTAGTGTTTATCGTACCTGTATTCTGGACATTAGAAGAACTCGAATTTATTTTAGTTCGACCATCAACTGTGTTGTGATGATTAGTGGATTGTGGAGGTATCTTGGCCACCTCCTTGATTAACTTATTACCACCACCCCTGCTTGCTTTTTTTTAAATCTGATTTGAGGAAATTTCCCTAAGTGCAGACATATGTATCATTTTCCATCTCCATTCTTTTTTTTCACAAAAGTTTTATGTGTGCCCTAAGATGCCACACATAAAGCAACAAGTGTCAAATCTCTCATACTTGAAGCTTACAGTGAAGGGGTCACCATTTACTTCTATAATCATTAACTCCATTTTTAAAAGGGTTATTGTGTCGATGGCAACATGAATTCGCGTGTAAGCTCTCCAAGGACCCCAATAATTTGAACCATCAAAAGCAAGATACTTGCCAATATAGTTCCCAACAGCGATTCCAACTTATTCCTTCATATATCCAAAAGGAATATTGAAAACCTAAACCCACAATTCAATAGTATCAAGAGGCACATAAAGTGGAGACTCCCCCACTGCTAGCTTTTTGGTCACCAACATATAGTTATAAAAAAACCAAGGTCCATCTTTGATCACCCTTGTCACATTCCAAGGATGAAAAAATTGGAACAAAAATTTGTTGTCATCAAGAGACGAGATGATATCCCTTTTCATTAGACTTCATACCGATGCAAGTCTATCATTCATGGTCGGAAAACAATTCAGCTTATATGTCAATAATTTCCAAACTATACAATGTTCCAACTCTTCGTTGTTCAGGTGGAGAGCCCCCAAACGCATAGTAATTATTTCCTCATGTTCAGAGTTGTGACCTGCCATATTACTCAAGTCGTAGGTGTTGCAAGTTGTTTTTTGAGTGGAAATTGGGTGAGTATTCCTTCCAACGACTAGGTTTATATAGAGATACCAACCAGTATGCCAAATCTTTCAGAATCATAGCCAATAAGATTGTATGTAAGCTGGAATATCCCACCTTATTATGTATATCAGATAGAATCCTTCAAATTTAAAGAGTAGCATAGCCAAATCTACTATGCCAGCCCAACAAATCCGAGTAAAAGTTGTTATTTCATTTAACCAGACATGTAAAAAACAATGATGCATAACCACCTCAAGCAATAACAATTGAATCATTTCCCACATATGGATGAATTAACAAGATAGCCTCTACCAAAATCAAGGTGGATCCGAAACAATTAAACAAAACACAATCAGCCAATTTTAATTAATCTTACACACAACCATAACCAAAGTCAACCTCATTGAATTTAGGCCACGTTATAAGACAAAAAGCAGAAGAAAATGGAAGCAGAATCCCATAAAGCAAGGAGCCCCAAATCAATAATTCAAGAGATGCAGATTAGGATCCCGATCGCATCAAATACCAAACACTCACCAAGGAAATTAGCATTGAAGATCCTTAGGAGAGAAGTTGAGACAAATATGATAAATCCCCCAAAATTAAGATATAGGTCTTCATCCAAGATCGCAATAATCACAAAATTTGATCGCCAATCGTCGTTACACTTCGTCGTAATGCCTATTTATCATTTTGCAACCAATTCTAACCATTGAAATTCTAAAATTTTAAAATAGTTGTAGAGATCATGAATGTTTTTTTTTTATATAAAAAAAGTCTAATTTATCTTATTCTACTAGAATATTTGCCTTTAAGAGATACTTTATCGCCACTAGACACTTCAACTTTGGTACAAACAATCACATTTCCTTTCTCCCTCGAAACTGGTTGGCGAAAATATTTAATGAGATAGGTTCACTTTGCAATTGTAAAATTCATCGCCTTGGGCTTCTCTATTATTGTAAAAGTTGTTAGTAAGGCTAGAAAAACGAGTAGACTTACTCCGTTTTGGCCATTCCCTTCATCAATCCATCTAAAATAGGTGAGATGGACCAACTTAGATAATTGGGTTTTACCAAGATTTCACGCCCTCCCCTCACCAGGTTGGTTTGTCGATTGGTTGACCGATCAATAACACAAACAAAAATTAAAACAAATGAAAAATATTGATCTTAGGTGAGTTAAATGTTAAAATAGAAAAAACTTCAAAATTAGTCAACTAAATTAAACGAAATTGAACAATCATTATATAAGTAGTAATATTATATGTTTATTTGGTTGCATCGAGAAAATACACTTAAAAATAATAATTGAGTTAATAAATAAATTAATGTTTGTTTTAAATTGACGTTACATACCAACCCGTCTCTCCCTTCCACTACTTATATATGTCACCTTCTCCTCGACAATATCTTCGTGTACATTGCGTCGAATCTCAGTCAATCAAATCACTTATTTTTTCGGCAACATTATGTTGAACATCTTGTCATCTATACTATTCGTTATCTTCATGTGACAACTCATCTATCTTAAAGCATTGTTATTGGATCTCAGATGAGTCTCCATAGTGAAAGCCTTTAGGGGACTTACATAATATGGATGTGGTAACTTTAACTATGAAAAAAAATGAGGAACCTTGGCTTGAGGCATAGAATTGAAAATGAGTCGAGTTAATAAAAATTAGTCAAACTAGAACCTCGACTCAAGTTCGTTGGGAACCTTTTTTATACTGGAACTCTACTATGTTATTGTTTGAAAACAACTCAATTTTGTTTATTAGATTCTAATCATAAGAACCAAAAGGCAATTTTTGCTCTATTGATTAAGAAAAGGTTAACTAATGCATAAAATTAACACTGGATCCACTAATACCTATTATGAATCATATAAAGATATATTCCTTTTGCATGATTTATATATTTAGTGGTGCATTATTTATAATTTTATAAGAGAATAAAACGTTAAAATGAAGTGATATTTTAATGTGAGAATTCAAATTCATACTCTTATTTTTACATATGTGAATTTATATGTGGTGTTTTCTCTTAACTCAATTAAAAATATCAACTATATAGGTTTTATTGTGTAAAAATAAAAATGAAAATAAAAATCGACGGTCTAATCATCATTCCCGCGGATTTCAACGTTACAACCACTCGTTTCCTTTCTCTTTCTCTGTCATCGATCCACAATTTCATTGCCACTGGAAAGAAGAAGAAGAAGAAGAAACCATTGCCTCTTCTTCTTCCTTCCACACAAAAATGTCACACAAACTCTCACTACATTTCTATCACACTTCTCTTCTAAAAAACCCCAACCTCATATCACACTCAACCCGCCACTCACCTTCCCTTCTCAAGAACACCACTATCCCCCATTCAACTAACCAATCCATTGCTACAGTGTCGAAACACCGTCGCTTCGAGTTCCTAACACCTCGCGTAGTTCAAAATCACGATGTCACTGATGAATCCGAAGATAGAAACCAAATCAGCGACTGCTACGAAGAGAACAAAGATGAAGGAGAAGTGAAGGAACTGCTTGAACAGAGTATATGGAATCAGATGAAGGAAATTGTTTTGTTTACTGGGCCTGCTATTGGGCTTTGGTTATGTGGCCCGTTGATGAGTCTCATTGATACTGCAGTTGTTGGTCAGGGAAGTTCAATTGAGCTTGCTGCTTTAGGTATTTTTTTTTTTTTATCACATTCATTCACAGTTTAATTTTTGTATAATTTTAATTAAAAGTGTGCACTAATAAATAATAATAATAATAATGTATGATGCATATGAATTTGGTTTCATACGAGCAGGTCCTGCTACTGTTTTTTGTGATTACTTGAGCTACACGTTCATGTTTCTGTCTATTGCTACTTCAAATATGGTTGCTACTGCCCTTGCTAAACAGGTTAGTTTTTGTTTCATGGGATAGAAAATATTGATCAATATGTATTCGACAACATAGTCAGTATTAGTTCAACATTGATTGCAAATTAGCTAATAATATATAAGTGAGGTGACTCATATAACCAATATTATGAGGTTTTGTGCACAGATGTGGTGTTTTAGTGCGTTTTTGGATTGACTGGAATTTATTTTTCTTTTGAAACGGCCAAAGTTAGTAATTAGTTTGTTATATTAGAATTTTTTCCTTCAGCCAGGTTTGAACCCGGGTCCTCCACTCCCTTAGCTCAAACCAGTCGAGCTATCCACCCACCCAAATTCACTGCCATTCCAAACTTACACTTAGTCTTTTGTTGACCCCTATGCTTTACGGACTCTAACAAGTGAGATCGGAGCTGGTTAACTTGATGGGAGATGACAATTATATCAAAAGTCTTCCAAGCAGTGGAGTCAGGCGCCATGCTGTATTGTTTGGTCGGTGATGCAAGTATAGTGATGTCGAAGACTCACAATCTGTGGGAAGATTGTTAGAATTCAAGTGAGTGGTTGGTCTTCTATTGGCTAGAATTGGGGAAATGACAATTATATAAGAGAAGCGACTCATATATATCCAAAACAACAATGACAAAAGTTGGGGATAACATCGAAAGTAATGTATGAGTGCATGTATTGTTACAATGAAAGTGTATATAACACAGAGGACCTGTAAACTTTTTGGCATTGTCGTTATGTATCACATCCATGACTTTATGCATACTGAACTTTAGGATTTATTGCACTGCCTTTCATGAGTAAATATGTTTGTGTAGGATAGGGAGGAAGTGCAGCATCACATATCTGTCTTGCTTTTTATTGGGTTAGCATGTGGCTTTGTGATGCTTTTGTTCACAAGGTTATTTGGTGCAACAACACTCGCGGGTATTGAAAATGAGAGCTCAATTTAGTTGTGTCCTTCTTTTGGGATAATAATAATTCACTAATTATGCATGAAAGGTAACAGAGCCAACCCCATGACTGATGAATTTTTCTATTTATGCCTTTTGCAGCTTTTACTGGACCCAAGAATGTACATATAGTACCTGCAGCTAATACCTATGTCCAGGTTTTCTTTCTTCTGATTCCTATCCTTCAATTTAAATTATGATTGTAATTAATAAAATTCAAGAAATCATAATATAATTTATGGTGGGAAATAAATAATCTATCATCCTCTGCTTGATTTAGTCACACTGAATTTATTTTGGTGTTAGATTCGAGGCTTGGCTTGGCCTTCTTTACTTGTTGGATCGGTTGCTCAAAGTGCAAGGTGCAAATATACTACTTATTTCTCTTGTGTGACTTTATAAAATGAGCTGTTGCAATTTGCAAAGTTTTATGTCAATCTGAGATACGGTTCTCCACATTCTATTTTAGTTTATATCAACTCTTTTGGAATGTTGTTCAATTTGGTAAAGTTTGTCTTAATACTTATAAACTCTTTGCCAAAATTTAATCACTGTCACATTTCTCAGATAGCAAGGCTCCTTTTGTCACTCAACACTGCCTGCTTTATGTTGATGATATCTCATTTGCATTTTATATTTAAATGAAACTGCAAGTTATCCTCTCTCAACTCTTAATGCCTAAATTGTTCTTTGAACTGTTTGAGCAAAGTTTTTGTTACCCTGAGAAGTGTTTAATGTAATATCTAGTAGACTGTTGCTTTTTATGATTTTAAAATATAATAATATTATAGCTATTGGGTTCCCTTTTAATTCATATTCTTGATATCCACCCTCTTTCACACAGTCTTGGTATGAAAGATTCTTGGGGACCCTTGAAGGCATTAGCTGCTGCCAGTATTATAAATGGAATTGGTGATATAATTCTGTGCACCTACTTAGGCTATGGGATTGCCGGGGCTGCATGGGCTACATTGGCATCACAAGTATGCTGAACAAACTCATATACATCCTGTTGTAAATAAGTAATAATTGTTGTTGGTACATATTATGTAAACATTAGCTTTTTAATCTGACCCATTAGTTAGAGCTTAGTCCATATATTAGTATTTTGTATTCTTTCACACAATTGAATAATAGTTGAGAATATTTTTCCACACATCATAATTAGTTAGTGCTATCATATACTACCCCTGTCCCTAATTATAAACACCATTTGGGAAAAATAACTGTCTCTAAGTATAAGCACCCTATTATTTTTTTCCAAATATACCCTTATTAATACTACTAATTTGTTTTGGAATATGAAAAATCAAATTTAACACATTCAAATACAAAGATTATTTTAGAAACATTAACGCATAAAATGAACACATTAACTACCCTACCAATTTTCTTTAATAAGAGTGAAAAAACAATAGGTGCTTATAATAAGGGACGGAGGTAGTATGGTTTTTCCTATTTTCAATGTACTAAAATAGTCAATTTGCACTGCTTTTACACCCCCTTCCTGTTTTCAGGTTGTTGCTGCATATATGATGAGCCAAACTCTAAACGAGAAGGGATACAATGCATTTGCCTTCTCCATTCCTTCAGGGAAGGAATTTGTGGCAATATTTAGTCTTGCTGCTCCTGTATTTATTTCATTGATGTTAAAGGTTGAATCAAGTATTTTGTTATATTTGTGCCTCTTTATCTCAAGTACTCCAATCTTTAAATGTAACTGAAAGTTCTGATGTTTAGGTGGCTTTCTACTCTCTACTTATATATTTTGCTACATCAATGGGTACACATACAATGGCTGCTCATCAAGTTAGTTTTACTCCTGTCTTGTATTTTGTAAATCTATCCCTTTGTTCTTTATCTGCACATTTTCAGAACACCAAACTTACGATCATTGATAATTCAACTCTTATGTTAGGTCATGATTCAGATTTACATGACATGTACAATATGTGGTGAACCTCTATCCCAGACTGCTCAATCATTTATGCCTGAGTTAATGTATGGAATAAATAGGAGTTTGGCAAAGGTTAGTGTTACTCATTCACTGACTTCAAAATATCTCTCCTCCAACCTCATATATACAGCATCAGTTTTAGAGCCCTCTTTTGTGCTCAGCTGAATTTTACATTATATAGGTGGATCATCTTTCTTTTTGGTTTGAAGGGCAGTTTTGAACAATGATACTATTTTCTTCTTAATCATCCATATTGTAGATTCTCTCAATACATTGTTATGTATATTAAAAGGCTCCTGAGTTTCTATTATATTGACAGGCTCGGTCGCTTTTAAGGTCTCTTGTAATTATTGGAGCTATACTTGGGTTGCTTTTTGGTATTGTTGGAACATCTATTCCTTGGTTATTCCCCTACATGTTTACACCTGATCAGATGGTCATCCAGGAGGTCAGTTCTTAAATTTCTCAGGAATTTTTATTATCTCTTTTGTCTTGTGGGGCCTGGCTTATTGATGGAAATACAGAGGTCTTTATGAATTGAACATAGGTTTGCAATTAAGGCTTATGTCAGTGGTTAACTTGTTTTTATGATTATGCAGATGCATAGGTTGCTGATTCCGTACTTTTTAGCGCTAGTGGTGACACCTGCAACTGTCAGTCTCGAGGGAACATTGCTGGTATGCTCATGTTAGATTAGAATATTAGGATTTTTATTATTTTAGGAGTTTTCTTATGTTGGTAGACTTACTCAGTTGGATCCGTACTCGTCGTACTAGACCATTACCCGACCTAGATTTTTAGCAGAAAAATGAATGCCAATGAACAAGCCTCTTGGAAAGTCTAATCTGTTTGGCATAGGTTCCATAACGGTTTTAAATTTTTTAACAAGTTTCATTATGAAATAGCTTTTCGCTTGATGCGCTAAAAAATTCGTATGCCTACTTATTTAGGTAGAATGGGGTAAAATAAGCATCTAACTCTTAACTATTTGGTAGCTCTGCATCATGTCAAGGATCAATTATCCCAGAAGCTCAAGTTGTTATCATGACAGGTTTTATATCTATAACAGGGAGGGAGGGAGGGAGTACTGGATTACTGCTCTACAAAGATATATAATTATACCATTTTATTAATATTTCTTTGTTTTCCATTATTTCCCTTTAATTTCAACAGTCCTTCAACTTGTCTAGAATAAATGAGAAAGAATATGGAACTACTAACCGCTTCTCACAAACTTACTCATCTTGGATGTTTAAGGACTCCTTAAATTAATCTCGCATGCTTCTATTTTTGCGGATTGCATTAAACTCACTCAAGTAAACCGCATTGTTTTCTTTTTTAAGGTCGTTAGACCATAATGTAACTAACTCATGATGTCATGACAATTTAATTTATTTATCCAGCTTGCTTCTTGTTACTACTCATTCAAAGAAGCGCAACTTAGTGCATATATAACAAGTGTTATTTTATGTTTTTAAGTTAAATTTGTATATTGGCTTATGCAGGCTGGGCAGGATCTAAAATTTTTAAGCTTGTCAATGAGTGGATGCTTCTGTTTGAACGCTTTAGTATTATTGGTAACAACCTTTTCTTGGTCTGCATGTACATAGTAATATTGCTTGACCAATTTTGCGGTAACACTTAATTTTCCTCTATGCCAGATCTTATGTAGTAGATATGGTTTGCAAGGATGTTGGTTTTCCCTTGCTGGATTTCAATGGGTAAGACTTGGACCTAGAATTTATATAAAGTGCTAGTATTATTTCATGAACATATTCTAACAGGGAAATATTGTGTTCATTAGGCTCGGTTTTTAATGGCCCTTCTGCGCCTTCTATCTCCCAATGGCATTTTATACTCGGAAGATACAAGCCAGTATAAGTTGCAAACGTTGAAGACAGCATAGTTATGGAGCTCCATTTTATTATTAGTTCATGATCATACATTAGACAAATAGAAGCATGCTGTCTGTTGCTTGCAAATCTTTTAATTTAGTGTTACAAAATAGGCATTCATTTCAAATTAAGTGACCACTAACATTTACAATACATTTATCCAATGTCGACACAATTCAGTGCAGGGAAATTACTGGTGCTTACTTGTATCGGAAACCAAGTGGGAAATAACTAATAAGGGATGTGATGTGGGGAAATTGAATCCACTACCCTGAACATATATTTTTGAGGAGCATTGGCACATTCACTTTAACACTCTTTGTTTAATATTCTCTCTTATTGGAAATAACTAATAAGTCTCAATATTTTATAATGTATCTCATTTAAGTGACGATGATACATGTATAGATTTCACTTAATAAAAAAGTGAGTGTTGAAAAGAGTGTTAAAGTAAATATTGTTAGCACTTTTTTATATTGTTTGTGATAGAAAAGTAATATTCTATACGGGTCTAAAAAGGAGAGGTTGCATAATTACTTAATTGGATCATGAAGTGTGTCTTTATCTGAATAACATGTCGACATTGAGTTAGGCTAAGAGTTTATGAATATACTTTCCGTTTTCAATCCCCTTATAACTTAACTAGTATGCCACTCAACGTGTTCCATCTTTGATCATGATTAACACACATCAATCTTAAATTTGAGCAAATAGACAATTTGACATTTGAAATTATAAGCGTCAAATTAGTTCTTGAATTTTGTGAATTAGCAAATACATAATTGAAATTGTAAAATAGTAATCAAGATGGTCTATATATTTTATCCTTAGATATTATAATGCGACATCTTAATTGAATGTTTGATTTTTCTACATTAATCTTACATCAATGTCATAATAACATACACTAATTTTTTGATGAAATTTAAATTTTTCATGGACTAATTTGTCCATGTACAATTACTCACAAATTTATTTTTGAAATAACAAAATTTCATCGTCTAATTTATTCTTGAGAAGATGATATTGTTGTGAGATCGACGTGGATAAATCACATAATCAATTACAATATCACATCAAAATATATATAATGTTACATATAAATTATTTTGATTGATACTTTACAATTTCAACTATATATTTGTCAATTCACAAAATTCAAGAATTAATTTCCCCTACCCTTATAATTTTAGACACCAATTAAGGTATAAATGAATACCATTTTATTGGGATTGCATGGGAGGCTCAAACCGTACATAATCTTCTTAAGTCCTAACCCATTCTCCGTCTCCCACCTATCTTCTACAAACGAACCACATCTGATACACCATCTAACCATTCCACCTTGAATATTCAAATTCCTCTAATTCACAATCTAGATGACTTGCAAGCTGCTCTTGAACACACAGATCCACCTAGAGCTGTCAATTTGACAAGCCCCCTAATTATTGGCCCCAGCCCACATTTTGAAGGAGTCAAAAAAATTAATAATTTAAAAGGCCCAAAAAACAAGGCCCCATAAATTAAAAGCCCCCTAAAAATTTGTGGGCTTAGGAGACCCTAGGCCCACTTTTTTTAAAAAAGAATCAATTTTTTTTTTTTGAGAAATAAAGTTTTTCAATTTTTTCACCGATAATTTTTTTTTTATTTTTTTCTATAAAATTTTCCGGTTTTTTTCGATAAAAATTTCTGATTTTCTTTCAATAAAAATTTCCGATAAAAATTTCTGACTTTTTTCGTTAAAAGATTTTTGATTTTTTTTCGATAAAAAATGTTCAATTTTTTTTCGATAAAAAGTTTCTGATTTTTTTTTCGATAAAAAATTTTCACTTTTTTTTTAATAAATTTTTTTTTTCAAGAAAAAAATCTTAAAATTAATAAAATATTGGGGGCCTATGGGTCCTTAGAGCCTCCTCCCTTAGGCCCCATTAAATAATGGGCCGAAATTAAGGGACCCTTAAAAGATTATTTTGATAGGGACCTAATAATAAAACAAAAAAAAGTAAGGGGCCTTGTAGTTGGGGGCTTTTTTGACGGCTCTAGATCCACCGTACGGCAACACTTCTACAAAAGTTTTTGTCTTAATGGGTTAGGGAAGATACTCATGTTTCTGCTGCTATTATTTGAGTTCTCCTTATATAATTTGTTTTTATTTAAAAAGTTTAATAAGGCCGAATTAAAAACTATTTAGTTTAATTCTCTAATCACAAATTATTATTAATTAATTGAAGTTTAATCCTCCTGTTACTAAAGAAGTCTAGAAATTCATAGTTTAGTTGGAAAGAAAACAATATCTGACTTAAAATTATTTCATATGATTTTGAATTCGATTCTTTTAATTGATTCGTTTACACTACTCTTTTTTACACCACAAGTTCCCGTACGTGATTTAAGATTGCATAATTAATGGAGTTTGATACTCATAGGTGGTATGTGAACTCAATTCACTTGAACAACCTACCTTCGTATATCGATAGACGTATTTGTCGTGTTCCATCAATGTTAAAAGATGTTGCATTTCTATTCTATTACCTCTAAATGATGAACGATATGTTTGACGTGCATTGTAAACTTGTTTTATTGTTGTCAAACTTTTATCATTATGATCCTTTAGTATCATCAATATGTTTCTTGGTTTGATCATGTTTCTCATCATATCACCAAGTACAACTTTCTCTTTTTGAGACAATCGACTTAAGAAAACATGACCAGTCAGTTTTTTGACCAATTTGTGGTTATTGATACCACATATTACATGCATATATCATCCCTCACCAACACTTGATGGTGTTCTTCTCAATCTAAACGTACATTTACATTTTCTAGTGCAAGTACTTCTCGTAGGTTTATGATTCTTCCAAGGTCAATATTTACCGTTTTTTTCACAATCAATAATTAATTTTATCTTTGTTCTTGGTCGTGATGTCGCAATTTTAGATCTAAAAATGACAACGACAATTTCATTTTTCCTTCCAACATTTCTAACTCATTTCAATAAATCATCTCGTGTATTAAACATCATGTTGATGCTAAACACATCAGTCAAATCAACCATAACAGGTTCACCTCTCTTGTTCATAGTGTCTTCAATTTCGTGTTCAACATCATTATTCATTGCATCAAAATCAGGTTCCAAACAATCATATATTTCGTTGAAATCACGTTTCAAACTATCATCCATATCCTCAAAATCATTTCCAAACCTTCATACAATTTATCACTGTTGTCTCCCCCTGGATCCATTTATTTGCATCCAAAAAAGAAAATAAAAAACTCAACATTATTTAGTACTGATACATGAACTTAAATCACATACGCCTGCGTGAATTGAGTTCACGTACATTTACATGAACTCAGTTCCCGTACGTTTACTTGATTTTAATTCATGTAAAACTTACGTGAATTGAGTTCACATACCACCTATGAGTATCAAACTCCATTAATTATGCAATCTTAAATCATGTACTTTTACGTGAACTAACTTCACACACGACCTGAGGTTTTTACAATTTTACAATGTACGTGAATTCAGTTCACGTAATGTTACAACATACTGAACTTAGTTCACGTAAAATTTTCAGATTTTTGAAAAAAATTAAGAACTCAAAAATAGAACAATAAACATACATTCTTGGGTCACTTTAACCACAATGTGAAGAGAAAACTAATGGGGTGTAAGTTATGAATGAGTAATATGAGTTTTGAATGATTATGAGTCGTGATGGGTGAGTTATGGTAATTTTGTGATATGTGAATTATGAGATGTTAAGAATGGCAATGAAGGGATAAATTGAGTTAAATAATATTAAAAATATGCAAGGGTACTTTAGAATTTTTTTTTAAATGAGGAGTGTGGGTAGTAAAGTGATGGGTGTAAGTAGCATTTTTGTTTTTATTTTGATTGAAAATACAATCATACAACTATAAAAATTGAACTTATTATTATTAGAATCAATCTTTTGCAAATATTGAGAGTTCCTTTTATCAGAAATTAATTTGATTTTTGTTTTTTTATAAATAATTGTGGAAGCAATACAATTTAAAAACAATTCTATATGCAATAACCTTATTTTATATATATATATATATATATATATATATATATAAAAGAAAACTAAAGTAAGTTGTTTAGAATGATTTGACTCATTTAAAGTAAATCACTTATTTAAAAAAATAAAATTATCAATAATTAAATAAATAATTGATATAAAGTAAACGTGCATGACAAATGATGAATAATTATAATATTCACTATTAATTTATTTATTTTACTATGTTTTTACTTACAATTCAAATCCTATTCTTAACATGACAAGGGAGATTAAAAAAAAAAAAAAAAAACTCAACTCTTAATAAAAGGTAATTGTTTGAGGCTAAGTAAGGAAATTTATTATAAACTAGATTTAGATTAAGACTTGCGCTAAATATTGTGTAATATTATACATATAATTTGATAAAAATTTAAGGTCTCGCGATTGTATTCATAGAAAAAGTATTTTAGTGGATCGAATATGTAAATGTTATTTATAAATTATAATTTTTGTCTATCGAAATAAGTTTCATAGAATACAAAAAATGTTTAAAAAATGTGTTTGAGATAACATTTTTTAGTACCAAAACAATTTACTATTTTGTACCAAAAAACACAATTTACTATTTGAAAAAAAATAAAAATATATATTACTATATAATCATACAAAACAATTTTTATATTTCATAGAACATACAAATTTTCCTCTAAATGCATTTCAACGTTGGTATAATAAGAAAAAGAATATAAAAAAAAATATATGATAAACAATATAAATTAAATTTAAAGAACTTTATACTTCAATAACGAATTATTGATCTGATTTTAAATTATATCTCTCTATTTTATTTAAATATTAATATTAGTTATTTAATTAGTGAAGTGAGATAGAATTGTATATTTTATATATCTCAATAAAAATAATAATTTTTCATTAAAACATGAATTTTTTTTTTTTTTTGATGATATTATGAAATGTTCAATTTGAAGAATTAAAAAATATAGAAACTACAATTGTGAGATAGATCTATTCCATAGACATGAAATCTTAAAGAGTTAAGTGTTACACTTTTTTGACTGGATATATCTAAAAAAAATGAGGTAAGAAATATAGTGCAATCATCATTATATAATACTATATAACTTATTGGCTTAATTGCACTTTTGGTCCCCCTATTATAGGTGAAAATTGAAAGTAGTCCTCCCATTTTGTTTCTCCCCAGTTTTAGTCCCCCAAACAGAATTTGAGTCCAAATCATGATGAGTTGTCATTTTTTTAATGACGTGTCAATAAAAAGCTGACGTGGCAGACGCATACGTGGAATAAACTTATTATTATATTATTTCTGATTAAAAAATATAATTTATATTTTTAAAAATCATTATTATAATTGTTAAAAATCATTATTACAAATAAAATTTATTTGTTAAAATTAAATTAAAAGAAAAAACACCTAAAATCAAAAATTCTAAACAAATCAAAATCAAAAGGATTCACTCATGAACCCTAAAATGATTTTGTCTCCTTTATTCAAATGCTTAAAGCTCTTATGCCTGTTGCCGTTTACTCCATCGGCGTTCTTTTGAAAAAAGAATCTTACAAAAACGACACCATGTTTAACATGTTATCCATTTCTCTTGGCGTTGGTGTTGCCGCATATGGTGAAGCTAGGTTTGATACATGGGGTGTTATTCTTCAATTAGGTGCTGTTGCTTTTGAAGCCACCAGATTGGTTATGATTCAAATCTTGCTTACATCCAAAGGGATTTCATTGAATCCTATTACATCTTTGTACTACGTTGCTCCTTGTTGTTTCGTTTTCTTGTCTATTCCTTGGATCCTTGTCGAGTATCCAATTTTGAAACAGACTTCCACTTTTCAATTTGATTTTGTTATTTTTTGGACTAATTCATTCTGTGCATTTGCTTTGAATCTTGTTGTTTTTCTTCTTGTTGGCAAAACTTCAGCTTTGACAATGAATGTTGCTGGTGTTGTTAAAGGTTGGCTTTTGATTGCGTTTTCTTGGTCTGTTATTAAGGATACTGTTACACCCATTAATTTGTTTGGGTATGGACTTGCTTTCTTGGGTGTGGCTTATTATAATCATTCAAAGTTGCAGGCGCTTAAGGCTAAAGAGGCACAGAAGAAGGTTTCACAACCTGATGAAGAAACTGGAAGGTTGCTTGAAGATAGAGAAGGAGATGGATCAGGGAAGAGAAATGATAATCAGAATTGATTTCACTTTTCTTTTGCTTACTTTAATTGAAGAACAATGATTTTAGGGTTCATGAGTGAATCCTTTTGATTTTGATTTGTTTAGGATTTTTGATTTTAGGTGTTTTTTCTTTTAATTTAATTTTAACAAATAAATTTTATTTGTAATAATGATTTTTAACAATTATAATAATGATTTTTAAAAATATAAATTATATTTTTAATCAGAAATAATATAATAATAAGTTTATTCCACGTATGCGTCTGCCACGTCAGCTTTTTATTGACACGTCATTAAAAAAATGACAACTCATCATGATTTGGACTCAAATTCTGTTTGGGGGACTAAAACTGGGGAGAAACAAAATGGGAGGACTACTTTCAATTTTCACCTATAATAGGGGGACCAAAAGTGCAATTAAGCCTAACTTATTTATATTATCAATGAAATTTAAGAGGTGTGTATTGGTGTTAGAAACTTATTTTAAGTTTCAACATATCTTCAACAAATACATTGGATGGTACATAATATACTATGTAATAAAATATAAACTCAATTTCAATTAAAAAATTTGATATATTTGGACCAAATATCAACAACAACAATTGACCACAAAATAAATTAAAACATATAAATAGAATTAAAACTCAAATATGTAAACTAAAAAACTCTAAAAATTCTTACACTTTTTGTTTATCTAAAAAGAAAAAAGTTTGAAAGCATATAAAATGAGCATACAAAGAGTTGCATGAGGAACTAAGCATATACGTCATTGTCTTCCTATTTCTTAGATGTGTCGCATCAATTTTTTTTAGGTGACAATATTTGAATGAAATGACACATTTGATGACTTGTCGTTATAGAATGTGAAAGTCTATTTTAATATAATATGTCATTATCGTCATATTTTTAGATAAACGTAAAAATATACGGTATAAAATAAATTTCACTAATTGTAGTCATGTATGTATTTCTTGATAAATTTTTAAAATAATCCAATATATTTAGTCGAATAGTTAAAATCATAGGAAGAGTCATTACCAACAATGATGGAGAAACAATAAGTGTCGAATAACTAATATTCATTGTATTGTAATTTATAACTCATAACACATGAACAGTTTCCGAAAATATTAGAGCAAAAATTCTAATAGTAAAATATTTGTTAAAGAAAAAAATGTGCCTAATTAAATTGCAAGTATATAATAATAAGCATGATGAAAGACTGTTTCTTATATGTGTCATGTCATAATTCTTTTAAGTGACAATATTTGAATGAAGTGACACAATATTTGATGACATGTCCTAGTAGGATATGAGAGTCTATTTTAATATATTAATAAAAGGTAATTTGTTTGAGAAAATAAGGAAATAAAATGAGCCACACACTCAAAAGATAGTATTACTTTTTTTTTTTACAAAAAGAAACAATATTTATTGATTCAAATTGTAGAATATATCGATGCAATACAAATTAAAATTTGCTAAAACCATAAAGTATAAATATGTGAACAAACTCGCAACATTCAAGTTTATAGCATAAACGAGCCACATGCCTACAATATGACAAAATTCAAGTGTCCGAAATACATATGCATCTAGATATGTAACGTTGACGAATTTTATTAAAATTTATAATCAGTCAAAGTTACTTTGTCAATTTTAACCAAAACTAACATCACATCAAAACAGAAAAATTAAAGATGGTATTACTTTTATTATATATAGTATAGATATAATTTGGTGGCAAAATTTGTAGTGAATAACTAAAAAAAAATTAGGTTTAAATATAATTTTGGTAATTTATCTTTTACCTATTATCCGTTTTCGGCATTCATCTTTATTTTAATTTATTTAGATGATTTATCTTTTAAAAGTGATATATTTTAGTCATTATCTCAATCAAAACATAAGTTATAACAGCATCTGGTCATTGAAATTCCTTCTAACAATTACCATTTTGTATCTAATATAATATTCTTTCAAAAAACATCTATTTAACTCAATAATAGGTTTACACTTGAAAAAACTCTTCTTGCATGCTTTGAAACATATATAAAGTATTTGAAATGAATGACATTTATCAGAGTTTACTATATTTTCATATCATCCTTATTAAGTTTTCACACTTAACTTTACAATTGATTTAAAATTTGATCATAATATTTTATGACAATAATTATAAAATTGTTCGGAAGAGTTATAATAAAAATTACAAAAATACATCGCTTATAAAAGATAAATAACTAAAATAAATTAAAAATATATATAAAGAAGCCAAACAAATATTTAATAAAAGATAAATAGTCAAAATTATATTAAAGTCAAAAAATTATTATCCCAAAATGCCATTTTTTATACATTATGTCCCAAAATACCATTCAAGTTGAGTACAAGTGAGAATTTGGTTTAGTTTACCCATTGCTCAATTGTTTTGTTTTTATTTATTTATTATTTTTAAGGTGGTAAATAGGTTTGGTAAATATTTTAGCTATTATATATAAATTAAATTCAATTATTAAATCAAACTTTAATAAGTGCAACGACTATACATCATTAATTTAAAAAAAAAAATTAAATCAACATTCAAGAAAATATTATTATATGTTTATGTCTTTCAAAATAATAATACAAAAGTGAAATAATATAATAAAATAGTAAATTTATATTGAATTTAATGTGAGTGTAAAAATGATTTACATTTTCAGATGTATACTCTTCAATCCCAATTTTAATTAATTAATTATATTAAAGAATAAAATGGAAAATATAATTTTAACTCCATTTCATTTTGACAAATAACTTTAACTCCGTTTCATAAGTTTAAATATAGGGAGAAGAAAATGAAATTTTACCAATTTACCCAATGAAATATACAAATCCGTTATAAAATATATAGTGACCGTGTGTTAGGGGCGAGGGGACTTGGTGGTTTTCATTTCCCTCCACCAAACAAGAAAACAAAAATGGCACTCAAAATCCCACCAATAATTCATCCTCGCTCTCTTCACATTCTTCCCCGCCAAAACCCTAATCTCACACCACTCTCTCCCTCTCCAACCGTTTCTAACCGTCATCTTCCTCTTCATTTCTTCCCACCTTCCCTTTCTCCAAATTTAATCCTCTCACCCTCCGCACTTCACCGACCTCGCTTCGTAACCGCTCGCGCCGCAATTCAAGGCCATGAAGAATTCACCGGTGATGCTGATGGCCTCGCAGATTCAACCGAACACAAAGACCGAATCACCGAAGCTTCTGAAGAAGATAAAACGACGCAGAGTAGTGAGAAGGAACTAGCGAAACAGGGCATATGGATTCAGATGAAGGAAATTGTCGAGTTTACAGGACCAGCAACGGGACTTTGGATCTGTGGACCGTTAATGAGTCTAATTGACACTGCAGTTATTGGTCAGGGAAGTTCAATTGAGCTTGCTGCTTTAGGTATTCATGATACTTATTATAAATTTATAACTATAAATCGTCGTTATGAATCTTTGAGATTTTGCATTGTTTGTGCTAGCAACTTTGCATTTAATAACAAGCAATTAGGGAGTTATTGTGTTCTTATTTCCCTTGTGCAGGTCCTGCAACAGTTGTTTGTGATTACATGAGCTATGTGTTCATGTTTCTATCAGTTGCTACTTCCAATATGGTTGCTACTGCCCTTGCTAAACAGGTTATTTTATTTTGTTTTGTTTGGTTTTGTGATGAATGTGTATTTGTGAACTTTACGGAATGGTTTGGTTAGTATTGGGTGAATGACTTCTTACAAAAAATTGATGCACGAGACATGAAAGACCTGTGATTGTGTTATGATCCATAATAGCATTTGGGGTAATACACTTAACACTTGGCATCATAGAATTGGGCGTGACAACTTGACAAGTGGCTAGTGATCCTAAAATCAAGGAAGCAAGAAGGAGCAAGAGAGGAAAAATCTCTAACAGAAAATATTCCTTAGATTGTGTATAAATAAGGCAATGATTGGTGTGTAGAAAATTGATGAAAATTCCTTTTCTCCCTTTGGTAATCTCTAGTAGAGTAACGACTTCAATTACTTGTACGAAGAGTATCCATTTACTCTTTCATTCCTAAACCAGTACAAGTACTGATTTCATTGATTGCATAAGTAGTGATAATTCAGTTTTTCTTCACGAATTGAATGACATGTCTAATCTTATGTATAACTTACATATGAAGACAACACACTACAGTATTATGACGTGTGTTAGCTGTAATGAACTAGCCATATTGATTGATATATGTCGTTCCATAAGAACCTTAATATATTTTATTGCATTATATTTTATGTTACTGTATTTGAATATGTGGTTATGTGATTATCACTGCTTTATCTATTATTATAGTAATTTGGTACTTTGGTTTCACTAAATCTGTATGTTCGTGTAGACTTCAATCTTCATATTTACCACTTTGTGCACTTTTAGGACTTAAACTGGTTTTCATTAGTACAAGTGTTTGTGTAGGATAGAGAAGAAGTGCAGCATCACATATCTGTCTTGCTTTTTGTTGGGTTGGTTTGTGGCTTCACAATGCTTTTGTTCACAAGGCTATTTGGTGCTGCCTCACTCACTGGTATCGAAAATGAAGTGGTTTTGTGCTCTTCGACTCATTTTGGATTAAAAGAATTTGATTGTGCTAAAACAATAATATAATCAATCCCATAACTTGGTAATTTGCTGATGATGCCCTTTTCAGCTTTCACTGGGTCAAAGAATGCACATGTAGTACCTGCAGCTAACACTTATGTACAGGTTTGTTTTTATGTTATCACGTATTCTTCATTTAAATTATGGCTTCAATACATGTTTTATAAATTCAAGAAGTTACATTGAATTTTGTGGAGGGGAGTAATACAAGGCTTCTTCAATTTCCATTTTCTTGTAAATGTAGATGAAAGTATTGTAAGAACTTTCTTCATGTCGGTATAAGAGCTTGGAAAAAGATTCCGCTTTATGTTTTTTAATTATTTGATTTTAATAATGACCAAGTTATGGTGTTCTCCTTTACTTGATTATCTGCAGCAGCTTTTCAGTTATACTAAGTCTTTTTTGTTGTTGTTAGATTCGAGGCTTCGCATGGCCTGCTTTACTTGTTGGATGGGTCGCACAGAGTGCAAGGTGCAAATTTATTATTTATTACTAATATGTGATTATCTGATGATGTGAGAGGTTTAAAGTCTGTGTCAAAATGGAGATACTGTTTGAGTCGTGGCATTCTATTTCATGTAGCAGAGTTGATATTATGTTGGAGTAATGTTCAATAAAATGGTAGTAGAGTTGGTCTTCATATTTACTTATTATCTATTGGCTAAAATTTCCATGCTTTCCCATTTCTGTGTTAGCAAGGTTACCATACTGCCTGCTGTAGGTTGAAGATATATTGTCTGTGTCCTAAATTCTGATCAAATATAGGCCTTTTCTCTTTCCGTTTTTACCTAATATTTTAAAGTCTGTGTGAGCAACCTTTTTTAAGTTGCTTTTACCATTAACAGAGCGTAATATAATACCAAGTCTTAAGCATTAACCTGTGCTTTATATGATTTGAATAATATAAGTTACTAATAGCTTATTAATTTTATTCTTTATTCTGGTGTTCACATCATACAGTCTTGGTATGAAAGATTCATGGGGACCCTTGAAAGCTTTGGCTGCTGCTAGTGCTATAAATGGCATTGGTGATATACTTTTGTGCACCTATTTAGGCTATGGAATTGCAGGGGCCGCATGGGCTACAATGGCATCACAAGTATGCTGAACTAACTCTTATGCATCATATTTTAAATTGTATTTATATATGGTTCCTCCCATTTTCATACCACTCAAGTGTTATGTACTGGTTCTCTCTTCCTTTACGGCTCCTAGGTTGTTGCTGCTTATATGATGATGCGAAGTCTAAACATGAAGGGATACAATGCCTTTTCATTATCTATCCCTTCGGGGAGGGAACTTCTGACGATACTTGGGCTTGCTGCTCCTGTGTTTATGACAATGATGTCCAAGGTTGTGTCCAGTATTTTACCAAATTCATAGCTGTATATTGAATATGCTATAACCTTTTAATGTAATACAAAGTTCCAATGTTTAGGTGGCTTTCTACTCCCTGCTAATATATTTTGCAACATCAATGGGTACACATACAATGGCTGCTCATCAAGTTAGTTTTACTTTGTCTTGTTTCATGAACGACCCTTCTATTGCTTGCTATCTGCACATCTGGAAAACTAAATTCAAGGCCAGTGATAACTCTTACTTCAGGTCATGGTCCAAACCTTTTGCATGTGCACAGTATGGGGTGAACCTCTCTCCCAAACTGCGCAATCATTTGTGCCTGAATTGTTATATGGAGTTAATCGGAATTTGTCAAAGGTTAGTGTTTCTCATTTGAAATGTTACCAAACTTACTATGATGCCCAAAGACCTCTTGCATATCCTCATATCTCTAGCTTTTGATTTCTCTTGTGCCTAGTTGACGTTCATACAGATTGCTGTTTTCTTTAATTGGAATATGTAGTTTTATACAGTAACACTCGTTAGTACACTCTCTTTACTTTATAATGTTGTTTTGTAAAATGATGTTCAGTTCTCATTTGTCAATCCTTTTTTAATTTTTCTAATATCAACAGGCCCGGTTGCTTCTAAGATCTCTTGCACTAATTGGAGCTATTCTTGGATTGTTATTAGGAACAGTTGGAACATCAGTTCCTTTCTTATTTCCCTACATTTTTACACATGATCAGATGGTCATTCAGGAGGTCAGTTCTTTCCTTTTTAAAGTTCAGATTAGATATATGGGTGCTGTCTTCTCTGTCGTGACCGTGTTCAAAACATGTGCCTGTATTACCAAATGAGTAATAATAAATCAGCATGCTGTTTTTTATGGTTTATTTTGTTCTTTGAGAGCTTAAGGTTTAAAATCATAATCTGCATTACTTAAGTTCCACATAATCAACAGAGAAAACAAACAGAAATGTGATAGGAAAAAAATCCTATCTAACAAAGTGGGACTGTATCATTGGGAAACATAAGAAAATACAGAGAAATGTTAGCTAATGCTCCCATCCAAGGAGGACGCCTTTGACCCCAAACTGTAAGCCTAAAATTTCTTATGGGATTCATACAATCCCTTCTCCCCCAAACAGATGTAAGATATATTTTTTCTCTATCCCCTCTAAGTCTCTAACTAACTTTCCCACTAATTTGTAGTTACACGTTATTACTCCCCCTAAAGTGGGTATTGGCGTCATATTGAGCTCCTTCCTAGTTCATATTACTAATCAAGTTGATGAATCTACAAAATGCATAAATTTTTATGAATTGCAACTTAGTTGTGGAGTTTTTACAGTAGTTAACTACTTTGTAACCACGCAGATGCATAAGGTGCTGATTCCATACTTTGTAGCACTGGCTGTGACACCCCCTACTCACAGCCTTGAGGGAACGTTGCTGGTATGTTCATTTCATCTTCTCTGTTAATAGGAAACTAAGCAATATAGTACAAATATTGCTTCTCGCAAACTCTTCTAGGCATCTAGGATGTTCAAATGAATTTTATCCATAGCTCATAGCTTGTAACTTCTAATTTTTGTATTGTGTTATGCTTAAACCCAATCCTTTTGTTTAAACATTAATGAAGTTAAACTAGTACTATGATATTATTCGGTCAGAGTGATGATTATTGCATGTATGTTTAATTTCACTGTGAAAAATATCATAATTTTATGTCTCTATCAAACTTGATTTTAGTACAAATTCAATTACCTCTATCAAATGTGATTTTAGTACAAATTTTGACTGTTGCCATGCAAACTTGATTTTGCCTCCCATAGTTGGTTTGACTCAAAGCCATAAAAAGCGATTTTTGCTTTAACTTGAAAATTTACACCAAAATTTGGATCAATGACTCATTTTTCCGAAATCAACTTTTCAAAATCATTTTTTGACTAATACACATTCTTTAACGTGCAACTTGTTTTATGGTATTGCTCATAATAAAGATAGGACATCATGTGTTAGTTGACAACCACAATTGTAATTTTGATATATCATCACACCTGCAGGCCGGAAGGGATCTAAGATACATAAGTTTGTCAATGAGTGGATGCTTATGTGGGGGTGCACTGGTATTAATGGTAACAACCTTTTCTTGATCTCCTTGGTTACATAGTGATATTGCTTGACCAATTTTGCCTGAACTGTAAGCATATTCTAGACAAGAGCCAATGCAGGATAAGGAGAATAAAATGTGGAGAGTACATTCCTGAAAAAATAAACAGCAGAGTATTAATGAGTTAGTTATGAGGAGTTATGCCAGTTGGTGAGGAGGTTGGATAATTAAAACAAAGGAAATTTGTCAATTTTGTGAGAACAAGAGCACTGACCACATCATTTTTAATCTTTCCCCCATTCTCTGTTTCGATTCTGTTAATCAATTTTGTACAATAGACCTAACACTAGCCAATATTTCTTGCCAGATCTTGAGTAGCAGATACGGTTTGCAAGGCTGTTGGTTCTCCCTTGCATTATTTCAATGGGTGAGTATAAGATCTTAGTTTGCATCGAATTAAAGTATTATTGCTAGTTCTTGAAATATTCTGATTTGCATATCTTTTATTTTTTGGTAGGCTCGTTTTTCGATGGCCCTCATTCGACTTCTTTCTCCCAAGGGCATTTTATACTCGGAAGATACTGACCAGTATAGACTGCAAAAGATTAGGAATGCTTAGTCTAGAACCTCAGGTAATATACAAATGTTGTCTATGTTAGTCATGAATTAGTGTTACACAATAGCCATACATTTCTTTATGAGAGACGATTCACATTACATTTACATTGTCAAACAATGCAGTGCAAGCAGCTGCCTCAATCTTTCTCATGTATTATAACTAGTAATACTTCCGTGTATTGTTCGCCATAACATTAGAATTTTATGAACTCAACATAATAACAAAACAATGTACGGTAATATAGGTATTCAATGAAGAGAAAAAGTACAGAACAGAGCACTTATTTAGTATAATTTGATGTAAAAAAAA
Organism: Cicer arietinum; assembly: GCF_000331145.2. Classification (NCBI taxonomy): domain Eukaryota; kingdom Viridiplantae; phylum Streptophyta; class Magnoliopsida; order Fabales; family Fabaceae; genus Cicer; species Cicer arietinum. Next base: position 69,874,375 of record NC_021165.2, on the reverse strand, counting down.
TAGAATTGATATCCCAATCAAATTAAAACAAAAGAGCAAAGCTGCATTCTAAGGTTTTTAAATTGAAGGTTAAAACAAAGTCCAATAATGAAATCCGAAAATTGCTACAAAACAATAAATATCAATGGGAAATGGAAATGATAACGAAACTTCTGAAATTAATTGATTGGCAAATCAAACAACAAATTCTCAGGTGAATAAATGTTCAAAACATTTGAATGTAATTAGTTGGAAACTACAAATCTTCAATGGTGTTACTAAATTGCTAAGAGATTTCGAAAGTGTTTTTTCTTCCAATTCTAATATTTTCAAATACATAAAAAAACACGTTTGAATTAGACAATGTGCAATACACTTTAAATAAAGCAACATGGAGTTAACCATGACCAAAAATTGGACTCATAATATATAATCCCCACTTTATAAGGAGATTATCATCAGATTTTGTTTATTTTCATTGCAAAGAACAGATGACAAATTGTCTTTTTTTAAATTTAAATAAAAATACTGAATCTAAAGATATGTAATCCATCATTTGAACAATAATTTGTTGTTCAATATCTTTGCTAGTAACAACTTTTGTCGTTATAACAATTGTTCCCGAATCATTTAAGGGCAAATTGCTCCATTACGCAATTTATTTGCTTGATCAATAGCCTTCAATGTTAAGCAATGATTTGAAATTCCAAAACACTTTATCACTCAAAAATTTATAGGTAAACTGTTAACCTTGAACTCCTCATATAATTGGCAGGCGTGTCATTATCGAAATAACTATTTTCATCTCCACGAAGTCATGAACTAGTTGCATGTAAAAAATCTAGTCCATTCAATAATTAATTACTATTTAGAGAAAATTATATTTATATCCCCTGATCTCATGTTAAATGACATTAACTAACCCACTATTTATTTTGAAAAAACATTAACATCTCTTATATTCACTAAAAATATGATACTTAACATTTATTTTATGCCACTCTTTCAATTTTATCAATCATTTATCAAAAATATATTATAATTAAAGAGATTCCTTAACGTGCACCTACATAATTTTTAAAATGAGTGTATTAGCAAATTATAATTAAAAAAATAATCAAATACATTATATATTGCTAAAATATTTATTCTAAAAAATAAGCGAATATACATTAACACATGTATTTACTAAAATACATTTACTATTTAGAAAAAATATGTTAGCAAATTATAACTAAAAAAAATCATTCAATACGTCCCGAAAAGCACTTTGCTAAAATACTCCTAAAAACTAGTTGGTTGATTCTAAAATTTCTTATTTAAATGGATAAATTGATTATTTGCCAATCATATAAAAATTAAGTCATTTACCCATAGTAAAATCCCCTAGTTTTTAAAATATATAACTAGAGTATGAGAGTATGAGAGATGAATTTTGCAATAAAAATATAAGAAAGTTTGATTGTACCAACATACATAAATGATAATTATTATGAGTTATTTAAGTGAGATATGAGATTTAAAAAAAGTCAAACTCTTTTCTTTTTGACATGGTATTCTATGTGGCAACAATCTTCCAAGCGATATTCAAAACAAAGTCTAGTTTTGAGATGATGATCATTGCCAAAAATGTAGCAACTAACACGTAACTTCCTCAACTGATTTCCGGAAGACATTTGACTAGTCTCGATAATTGTATCAATTATCATCCGCTAATAAATCCAAAACATATAAATTCTTCCTAGAAAGTAGTGTATAGGTTGTTCCCTCATATCAATATTCTTCCTTCTGTTCCTTTCATTTTTTGGTGATTCAGAAATCAGAATCCATATACTGCAAACTCTATATATTAATGGTAATATGTCAAGTTCTGGGTATAAGCCTGAAGACTTGGCTTTGTTTTTGGAAACGAGGTACCTTTTAATCTTTTGTCTGAGTCTACTACTTGTTTCCAATATAATAATATCCCATTCCCAGGTACTTGCTGCATATGCTACCCATTTAGGTGTACTTGTTTGTTTTTATACTTTTCTGTCAACTTTTATTTGCATATATAGTTATTTATAAAACATTTTGTCTTTATCTCACAAATTACACACTTACCTAATAGATACTATTATTGACCAAAGTTTATTGTGTTTATTTTTAAGTATTGTCCACACTCACCTAATAGTTAATTTTAGAATAAAGGACCATTTTGTGCTTTAAAGTTTATCTCTATTTTTTTAAAAAAAATTCGTCAAATACAACGTTAGACTAATTTGATTCCAAATATCAAAATTGTGGTTTAATCTTAATTTTAAAAATATATATGATTTAACCACATGTAGTATGATCATTCTATATTAAATAATCGAATAAAAAATTAATTGAAAAAGAAAAAATAAATATAAAATTATTATTCAAAATTATTAAAATATGTAAATTAATTTAATTTTTTATCAGGTAGTTTCATATCTTCATATAATATTTATTATATCTTTATGTAAGTTGTTTAACATAAAATAAAATTATCTAGTTACATGTGGTTTTTCAAAATATAATTTTTTTTCTGTAGTAGTATTAATGAATTTTTTAAATTATTTTTTTTGCATTTTTTTTTTGTTAGTTTATAGAATTTAAAAACACGTATTTAAATGTAAAATATATTATACATAAAATCTATTATATAGTCATCAAAATCATTCATAAAAGTTAAGATTGACTAGGTAAAAATTCTTTGCGTTGAAATTGTGTGAGTTAAATCCTAAAAATATTATAAATTAATATATAAATATTTCACAAAAATAATTTTATCATTGCAATATAATTTATATTTTTTATTTTAATGAAAAATATAATTTATATTTTATCAAGTCATGATAAGGTAGTGTATACAAAAAATAATATTATTTATGATGTAATATTAAACACATTTTAATAGAATAATTTTTATCTTATTATAATTTATCCTATTTCTAATTTCTTACCATCAAATATGGATGAGAAAGGCTAGACCGTCATAAAAACGTTTGACTCATGCTATTTTTAGTCTATTTATTTAAATAGATCAAACTCAGATTTATAAAAATGTCTATTATGTCTGATATGCCGACATATATATATTTTATTATTTATTAATGTTATTTTTTATTATTATACTTATATATATTTTATTATTTATTAATGTTATTTTTTATTATTATATTAATAATAACATTTCCTATTTTAAATTCTCACCGACGGGTCATTCCATATAATAGTCGTTCTATATTTGTTTAAGAGATAATAATAGATGCGTTTGTTTCAGAAAACAAAAATCTATTATTTGAAAACAAAAATTATATTTTAAGGTTTAAAAGATATTTGTTTCAAAATTTTTAAAAATTATTTTGTTAAAAAAAATTATTTTTGTTTAATATATATAGATATGTAAATTAATATTGATATGTAGAGATCATGTGATATGAGTAGATTATGAGATATGAGTAGAACATTTAAATATTTTAATATAAATAACACTTTTAAATAGAATGTCAGACTTTTAAAAATGTCAAACCAGCAGAAAAAAAATAAGTCCAGAACCTTTCAAAGTCTGATTTGACTTATTCCCACTCTTACCATCAAACTTACAAAAAAAGACTTCTAACATATAGCTTTGGTTTCTCTCTCTCTCTTCCAAATCACTATTTTCTCTCTCATAAATTAAAACACTAACTCTTCCATCCTCACGACCCTATCATCGATTGATTCGCATGTAGCGAGGCAACTTTTGCGTAGACTGGCCTGCTAAACTATGTTGTTACCTGGATCATCAGTTTCTACTCCTAGGATGTAATTTCTCTATTTTTTATTCATAAAAAAAATATAAAAAATAAAAATAATAAAAAAAATCTAGGATTTTTGTAGACTTTCTGCTATTGCTGTGTTAAATTGTCATAATAACGATGCTTGTGAAATGAACACAATCATATTAATTCAACATGCTAGTCAAGAATTGTAAATCATTTTCTTTATATCCCTTGGTTACCAAAGCCAGTAAAAGATCATTCTTGTGAGTAAGTGCAGTTTATCATCAATCAAGGATTTCTGCTAATAATCTTTCAGATCAAATAATATATTCATCACAATAGCATTTACTGATTTAATTGCTCTCCAGTTCTGGTCACAAAGCACATTCTCAAAACAAGCGTTCCTCGATCTAAAAATGGACTTTCACTGAATTCTCATCAGCCAGTAGATGTCAAGTACCTTGAGTATTGGTACATCGAATGAAAAGTCCCAATCTTGTTCAGGACAAACCTTGCCAAAATATTAGTGTTTATGACCTACTGCCTCTTACTTTCCATGACGAACCTCGCCGTGATGATTTAGGTACTTGTTCTTGTTCCTTACTCTGCAATTTCAAAATAATATTAGCGAAAAGCAGGCAGAGATCAAAATAGTTCGGGCTTTAAAAAGATATAAACTCTTCAGCCTTACCCTGTTTATTAGTCTTCGTTTATGTTGTTTTTCCAGAAAAAGTTTCCGAACTTGTTTCTTCTTTTCTTCTACCTTTAATTTGGAGAGACTAGGCCTGTATAAAATCATGGTTCGACCAATCTGACCAACAGTCACTGAACCAGTTGCTTCTTCCAACTGCTTCACAATATCATCAAACTCACCGGGACAACTTCCATGTATTTTAATCTGTAGTTGCAAGTACGAATTAATAAGATGCAAGATTTTGAACAAGGTAAATTTGTTCATTTTGATTAATGATTACGAAGCAAAGAGGAAACACAACATGAACGCACAATAGAAGATGATAAATATTTTTACTCTGCAGTATTCAACCCTAAAGTCCCGCAAGACATTGGTGAATCCCATATTTTCTTCTCTAAGCATGCAAAACAGTGTAGCTCAATCCCTCAGGCACTCAATATTTGGACCAAATAAAGTGCAACAATGAAGTTCATGAAAATAATTTCAGTTACAATCAAAGTAGTGACTAAACGAAAGCTGATAACACAGTATATCCATGATTTCCATGCATTTTGCAATGTGACAGTATAATACGATTTGCTACATGTAGCAGTTAGTTGTAGTCAATTTGCAGCATCTGTGTGAAAAAGGAAACCAACCATTAAAAAGCACCAAGACTGCAAATACTATTCAACCAATTGCCCGGTACAACTGAGTTATAACTCACTTGTTATATTTTCGCCAAATCTAGACATTTGAAGCATTGATACATACAAGGACACAAATAATAATTTGAGAAAATAGAAGTGATTAAATAAAATCACATGTGTCGTGTCAGACTCCAGACACGCCTTCAATCTAAAGTATTGTTGTTACATAGAGGCATTCACTAGTTCTTACATATGCTAGCAAAATCCAACAATATACCAGAGGCCATTTATTTTTATTGCTTGGGGTAGGGTATGGGGTTATTACAAAAGGTCTCCCACCACATAATGAGTTAGCATCCCCTTGACTGTTCAACAATTTCAATGTCAAATTAAGTTCTACTATTAACTTCAATGACAGACCAATAGCTACAACCATGCCAAACAACCTAGAGGCTATGAAGCACATATACGACACAAACACCCAACACAACAGTGACAAATTAACACCGGTAATAATTGAGAAAATGGATTAATTGAATGTAATCAACGTGTATCCGACACATATGGTATCAGACATTGAGACACGCCTTTGATGGGTTCTAAAGAGGTAAATGTATTACATATGCTAAACATAGGAGAACATAACAACCACGAGAAGAAGTTACCAAGTTGAACAAACAACCCAAAAGCAACAACTTATATGAATTCAAAGCATATCAAAATAAAAGGAAACACTAACCTAAAAGAACACATACATCTACCCAATTACTAACAAAATATATCAAACACACAAACCAAAGAGATAAACATTTTTCAGAACAAAACCCCTCAAAACATAATAACCGTTAATTACCTTAAGAAGTTCATTAGCTTCAAGGTTGTCATTGAAAGCAGTAACAACATTAGGAGTAACACCAGATTTACCCACCAATTGAATATTAAGCTTTTTCCCCAAACTATGTGCATAAGATGCAAGTTCTTTCCTTTCCTTCACACTTAAAATCGGCCCCTTCAAATTCAATCTCTCTTCTCTCTTTTTAACCAACGGCGATGAAGTCGAATCCACCTCTTCCACTTGAGTATCTTCAAAACTGTCTCTTTCAGTTTCAGTTTCAAATTCATCGTCATTTGTTTCTTCAAATGCGTCTTCGTCTATCGATACTGAAGATGAAACGTTAATTAATGAGGCGAGGGGAGGGGTGTAGGAAAAGGCGCGGGAAGAAGAGGAGGGTGTGGATAAGAGAGAGGGGAAAAGGGTTTTTCGAAGGTGAAGTTGTGGAAGACGTGAAGATACAGCATTGGAAGAAGGAAGAAAAAAAGGTTTGAGAAAGGAAATGAAAGAGGAAGAAGAAGACGGTGACGGTGACGGCGGTTGTGAACGAAGAAGGAGACGGAGGTGACAGGAGGATGATGATGCCGTCATCTCAGTTTGTTTGGATTGATTAACTCTGTCTTGGGCTTAGCGTAACCGTATGTAGTTATCATTCATGATTGGTGAAGTTGGAATATGTGATGTATACCATATCATAAATTTTATGTATAACCAAGGGTGTTTGGTCTAGTGGTATGATTCTCGCTTCGGGTGCGAGAGGTCGTGAGTTCGATTCTCGCAACACCCCAATTTTTGTCTTAATTATATCTCCGTTTTTTTTTCTTCTCTATTTAATAATCCATTTGGAAATAATTTAATTTTGTTTATCTTTATTTTTTTTCTCTCTAATTATAATCTATTTAGAAAAATTACTTATTAACATTTTTTTTTTATTTTTTTTGGTTTATTTTATTTATCTTTATTTTTTCTCTCTCTATAGTCCATTTATTAACTATTTTTTATGTTTATCTCTTAAAAAAATCGTAAATGAATATGGAACAAAGGAAAATTCTATCTCTAAATTATGCAGATCAATGACATTCATAAAAATTAACTTTTCTTTTAAAGTAAGTGTATCTTGATCTTGTAACCACTGAAGTCTTTCTCTAAGAGTTGTAATGTAATAATGTAGAAACAAGTTATACTTTCCAAACTGATCATATAGAATGAGGGACTGAATCCAAAGACTATTGCACCATTTCAGTTCAATTTCGAAAAAGCATAACACCACTTTGTCTGACCATTTCATCTGAATACTCAACAATGGCAAATAAATCTTTTGACTAAAAAATAGCAGTATAGCACAATGATAGAAACAAACACAACACAAGGCGCATGCATATCAACCCAATAGTCGACGAATTTAATTTAATAAAAGGTAGTAATATTGATGCCAAGTCTTCAGGCGCTGACCAATGCTCCACGAAGCTATATATCACAAATTAGTGCTAAGAAATAAAAAAAATTGACGCCACAAAAAACAACAGAGACATAACCAAAAATAGAACAAGCAAAATTGACAGAAGACAATATAAAATAATAAAATTCCCCAAGTGAAAGCTTTCGTACATAGTAGGGCAAAAAAAAGCTAGAAACCTACTAAGAAAAGACAAACATCATGATCATCAGATGAGATAAGAAACAGCAGAAAATACTGAAACAGATTACAGATCCAAACCATCCTCGGCCTAAGCCTTGGATAACAGCAGTCGATTCTCGAGCCTAGCTCCACAAAGTAGGGTGGACCCCACCACACAACCCACAGGATTGATTGAAAGTGTGGCAAAGCTCCACCCAACTAATCGTGGAATTACACACACAACAAAATACGCAACTGATCCATCAAGTTCATAAGCTAAACTATATATACAAAACCCAAAAAAATTGACGCCACAAAAAACAACAGAGACATAACCAAAAATAGAACAAGCAAAATTGACAGAAGACAATATAAAATAATAAAATTCCCCAAGTGAAAGCTTTCGTACATAGTAGGGCAAAAAAAAGCTAGAAACCTACTAAGAAAAGACAAACATCATGATCATCAGATGAGATAAGAAACAGCAGAAAATACTGAAACAGATTACAGATCCAAACCATCCTCGGCCTAAGCCTTGGATAACAGCAGTCGATTCTCGAGCCTAGCTCCACAAAGTAGGGTGGACCCCACCACACAACCCACAGGATTGATTGAAAGTGTGGCAAAGCTCCACCCAACTAATCGTGGAATTACACACACAACAAAATACGCAACTGATCCATCAAGTTCATAAGCTAAACTATATATACAAAACCCAAAAAAAAAAAACTAATAATAGTTAGAGTGTGTAGTAGTTGGCTTGAAAAGAAGTTTCCCCATTGTCTTTTGATTTCCTTTGGTTACACCATCCCGAGGTGGACTGAAAGAAACTGGCAAAACATCGTCAGATGAACAAGGAAAATTCATGCTCTCAAAATGACTCTCCAGTTTCTCCTTACCCTGCAAAATCAATAATCATTTCATAAATAAAATTAAATAATAATTAGTTGTAAAATGTGTATGTGGAAGAAACCATACCTGTAAGCGTGCGGCAACAACTTGACGTATTTTGCGGGAAAGAAACAACTCCCATTTCCTATCCGATGCTGTCAACAGAAATTTCCATGCTGCCGTTGCCTTTGTAAAATTCACAAACGCATATCCCTTATTCAACCCGCTTCTGCAAATTATTCATTTCATTAACAACTTTCATATTATTATGCGTTTTGTCTTATGCAATTAGAAGACCTACCTGAAATCTATTGGCAAATAAACGAAATCAAAGGCAAACGTGTTTTCTTCTCCATTCTCTTCCTCTTTAGCATTTTCCACCATGCAATGATTCTCCAAGTACATCACCAACATATCTCGACTGTAATCCAAAAATTAATAATGCGCTCAAATAAAAAGTAACAACGTTGTAATAATTATGTGAAAATAAAATAAAAAAATAATAATGATTTGTACAAGTCTTAAATTTTACAAGCAGTTTGAAAAGGTAAAGTAAATGAAATTTAATACACCCATACAATGAAGGAGAATATGAAAGGGATATTATTAATTAAAGCATTAAATAAGAAGAAAAAAAAAAAAAAACTTACGTATACTTGCTAGGAATGTTTTTGATCATAACAGTTGTTTGATTTCCATCAGGACGCACGGGGACCACAGGAAAATTTCGATTATTCTTATGATGATCATGAAAAGCCCTAAAGTAAGTGTCACCAACATTTCTTCCATAATGGTGATTCTTTCTCAAACGATGATCAAATTTCTTATCCTTTTCAGCAACATTTTTCAATCCCTTCCTCCCACACTCATAACCATGGAATCTCAACCCATGATCAGAACGACGACGTTCCACAACCACATCCTTTTTCAGCTCTTGTTTTTCCAAAGCAGCAGAGTGGTGAAAAGGAGAGAGTTTATGTTGTGATTGTGAGAAAGGAAAAGTGTGGTTAGGGTGAAAGTGGAAGTAAAAAGAAGATGGATGAAAAGCATGTTTAGTGTTGGTGGGGTAAAAGTAAAAATGAGGTTGTCGAGGAAAAGGAGCGTAGTGGTAGTTATGAGGAGGTTGAAGTTTGTTGAGTTTGTTAGGGAAGAACTCAGGAGCTTGAGCGTTTAAACAAGTTTCAAGTGTGGAGGAAGTAGCCATGGTAAAACTAGTTGAGTAAGGAGAACAATGAAATGGAGTAGCACGTTAATTATAGAAGTGATGGTTAGTAGTTATATAGTATTATAATCCATTCTTCTAAACCAATATATTCTTACTTAGTACTAATACTCTAGATTACATTCATTCTTTACAAATCAATAATTAATAATATATTAAATTTTAAAAGTATATTTAAATACAAATCATTTTCTGTAAATGTATTTCGTGAATGTCCTTTAAAGATTTTGTACATTTATCAAAAAATGAGATAGTTATAATAAATAAAAAGTATTTTAAATACGAAGAATAGATATAAAGTTTAATTATTGTGTATTATCAATATAAAAAAATTTATATAGTTGAATTAAACTTTCATTCAAGGGCAATATTGATATAAAGACATTTTTCAAATTTTAAGATTTTTTTTAAATAATAAGCACACATAGCACTGGTATTAATATTTTTGAAAAATGGTGAATAGAAGTTAAAAAGTCAGAGATAAATTAAGCATTTTAAAAAATCTTGGAGTCTGTGTATTTAAAGCTTGAAATTTTGAAAAAAAATACTTTCTCTAATGTCATTTATAAGAAGAAAAATTAAAAAGACACCAATATAGATTATTTATTTATTATTTTTATAAATATATTTCTCATAAAAAATGTAAGACATTAAATACATTAATTAATATTAAAATAATAAATATTAAATAAAAATAAATAAATTATTTAAATAAGTAATGCATCTTAAAATTCACAAATTCTTATTATAACTGAGACCAAAAAGAAAATTCAAATATTTTATTATATTTGAGATTGAATGTAGTAATATTTTTTCTATAAATTTTTTTCTCCTTTCCTCTATTTATCTCTTCCCAAAAAAATTTCACAACCAATTGCTAAGATGACAAAATACCCTGATTCATTTGTTGAATCTATATTCTTGTTTTTTTTCATAATATAAATTTAGAGGAAAGAAAATGTTACTCCAATCTCAAATTTATATTCTTGTTGAGAGGATTTAAATAAAGTGTTTTAAGTTTTTTATATATTCATGAAAAGATGCATTGAATAATAAGTTCGAGACTGTAAATTAATTGTAAAGTCAAAAGCTCTAATTCATAGATTCACATTAGAAATTATTTTAATTATATTGAGACACGTTTTAACATATTAAAATATGTTTACACTTCTAGACGTCGTCAACCCAAAGTTTAATTTAGTCAAGTATAAGTTATAGGCCTTCAAATATAATTACCTTTTTAATGTATATTTAGACTTAAAAAGTAAGTCACAAATATATTTAAAAAATACATCCATTAATATGTTTAATTAAAATTATAATAAAATATTAATATAAAAATTAAGAAGACCTACTTTTTTATTAACTCCATATTTCGGAGTTTATTTAAGTGTGGATGAGTATTGGACCAATCTTACTTCTAAAATTAATTTTATCTTATTTTGAAAGAAAACTAAATACATCATCAGTTCATCTTTGGTAAAATTAAGTTTGCCTTGTCCTAAATAAATTTGTTAATTTACTGCAAAAGTGAATGTACTAATTTTAATTAAAATCAATCATAAAAATAACTTCAATTCTGTTATATATTTAATTTTACAATGTAATAATATAATTACACTTAATTATTTAAATTTTATCATATTAATCAAGTAACAAAAATGTACCGTAATAAAAGTTTAAACATATTAAGTATAGTCTACAATTTTAAAATTAATTTTACGTCATCATAAGATTTAACAAAAACATACGTGAACTTATTTGAAATAATGTTAAATTAATTAATAAACGGTATTTTTCCTATACAATGCATAACGCTTTTAAAATCACGCAATTTAAAAGAAAAACTAGTAGTTTTCAACATTGCTAAACTTGTAAAATTAATATTGTTGCAATTATTGAGTCAAAAAATATAATACTGAATTTATTTAAATTAATAAATAATTAATATTTATATAAATAACTATTATAAAATTCTATTTGAGTTAACAAGTATTTTAATTTTTGAAAATATAATAGTTAGTCTCTGAAATTTGTAAAAATAGAGTAATAATTTAATCTCTTTATTAAATTGAGTAATATTAGTTAATTTAATATTTTTAAAATTTATACCAAATTTTAAAAGTTATATATTTGTTTTGTTTTATACAATAAAAATAAATTAATATATTATATATATTTTTTATTGATATTGACGAAGTAAAAATGTTTCTAAACGCTTTTATAGATATATATTGAGAGAGAGAAAAAATTTATTTGTGTTGTACTGAATTAGTAGAAGAAAGAAATAAAATTAAAATATGTGTTGAATAAAAATTTTGCTTCCAAGAATTTGAAATATTTAAATATAATAATCATTTTTTATGGATATTTCATTTAAAAAATACTATTTTGATGGTGGAACTGCTGATTGATATCATTCTTGAATTTAAAGTTTATATACTATCAAAATAAAATTCTCTTGTTATCAAATAAAAATTTATTGTTTTGTCGAATCACATTATTTTTATCTGATTATTTTGAAATTAATTTTATAATTTGATAAATAAAAATGAGTATTTTGATTTGTTAAAAAAAGGAAGATAATGTTGTCTCTAAGACGTGGTATGAAGTAGAAGTAGGAAAGGGTATGGTTGGCGGTAGAAGAAAAGAAAGGATAGAAAAGAAAGATGAACTGCGATAATAATGATTACGAATTTACGGTGATTGACGCTAACATTTAATGCATGGATTTGCTGAACATATAAACAATTACAGTGAATACCTAAACTCATGCTCTGACACCTTTGCCGAATGTTTCACTCTCCTATGCTACACTGAGGGACTATTTACAATCTTCAACCCAATATCTATTCTACTCTTAAAAAACCAAACTGTATGATTTATTTTATTTTTTTATTAATATTTATATGTTAAGTAAATTAAATTCTTTTTTATTTGTATAGTTTTTTTAATTTAATTCTTTTAAATTTCAGAAATTAATTTTATAATTTTTTTTAATATCAATCACAAAATTCAAAGTTTTATTTTATTTCGTTATACCATTAAAAGAAAACATTATCTATCTCACTCATAATTCATTCATTTTTTTGTCATTGTCATCTTAGTGTGACGGAGAGAAAAAACTTTGATTATGAAATATTAATTAAATGTAAAACTTAAATTTTTTATAATAAATTTAATTTAAAATATGATTAAATTTATTCACAGATAATATATTATTAGATTATTGATGATTTAATTTGATATTCAGTCCTACGAATATCTTATTACAAAGTTTATTTCACTTCATTTTCAAAAAATTATAATTATATTTATTTAATTTTCTGAAATCAGTAAAAAATATTATATTTAAAAAAAATCATTGAAATTTGTTTATGAGAATAAAAAAAGTTATTTCAATTTGATTGAATGGTATTTTATGAATTATATAAATAAATATAGTGTAATTATTTAAATTATATGTAGTGCTACAATCATTAAAGTTCTTGTCCCAATAAGATATGATGAGCTAAATTTTAAATTACGAATTGTATAGGGTGGGAATAGGCTAGGGCGAGTTCGGATTTGATAGGCGTGAGTCTCGCTTATCAAAAAATTTAAGGCTTGAGTCTAACATGTTAGGTTTGAGTCAGACTTTAATAGAAGTCTGGTATGTTACTATGTTAGTCTATTTAAAGCCAATTTCATTTTAACATTATTCAACAAGTAATCAAACATATCTTTAAATATATTAACAAGTTAATATGTCAATAAAATGAAAATTTATTTTGATATTTAACATCACATTTTGAATAATATGACTTTGTATACATTATACTTAAATTATATTATACAATAATATATTTAAATATGTCAAAAACTAAATAAAGTTAATATGCGTAAATTACTAAAAGTTGAATATATAAAAAAAAAATTAATACAATAATTAATGTAGTAAAAAAAATATTATTTATATTTATTTTAATAGGCCGACCTGAAAGGCTTATTATGTGGCCTGACATTTTTAACTAAATAGGTTTTTTTTAGAAGTTTGGTCTTATCTATTTAAGAAACAAGTCTGGTATAGCATGAGCTTGACGTAGTCTAGGTCACAGGTCTCTGTTGGTCGACCTGACTTATTCTCATATCTAGTATTGTATAACAGAATTGATATAAAATTTAAATATTCCGACCATGATCAAATATAACAAATTTTATATAAAATTTGAATCTTTCAATCATAATCACACGAACACTAAATCAATATTTACATGAATGTATGTATACATGAAGTTTTTACTTCATCCGATTCAATTTATCATTTTCACTCTAATTTGTATGCAATAAATCCTCAATCTAACATTAGATTTTCATGCACGCAGACATTTACAAGACAAAAAAAAAAAAAAAAAAAAAAACAAATCTTCACATGTTATAACTACGTTGATATAATCTTTTAAACCACGCTAGGATTTTTCAATTACGATATAAAATCCTAATGTAATCTTTTTACTCTAATTTGAAATTGGGTCTATAAGTCCAATTACGCATCCAAATTGTATATTAGCTAGGATTTTCATGAACACTAGTATCAGCTGTCTGCAACTGAACGTTGTTAAATTTTTTAGTTCAAAACATATCTTATAAATAAAACGATTAGTTGAATATAATATGAATAATTATGACATGTTATTTTAAATTGTAGATTAAACTTAATAATTACATAAATATATTAAAACGAAATTAAGTGTTTTGCACAAATATGAAAATAAATTATATAACGATGAAACATACACAATCAAATAATGATGAAATAAAGATAAATGTTAAGCCAGCCTTAAAAAAAAGTTGATCAAAAGTACATAAATATTTGAATTAATAATTGTTAATAAACTTATAAATTTACGGTATGATGAAAGATTTTACGAAAGTTGTGTGTCATATACAAAAGTAACTTCATATGTATTTCTAAAACATGGAACCAAATTATTTTGATTAATTATCACGAATTTAAAACGAATTTGATTTTCCTTTAAGTCAATGTGTATAATATGAAAACGAATAACAAAAAGAATTATTTAATTCTGTTTGTTATGAGATATAAAGAAAAAAATAGAATAAAATACATCATCAATACTTACCTAATCATGATTTGCAGGTTGTGTATTCAGATTGAGTAACGTCAAAAAAACATACACCCAATTAGGTATCGGTCTCTTGACCGAGTGAATATCACCATATGAACAAACATACTAAGTTTAATTAATAAATTATGACAAGCAATTGTCTCGTGTATGATTTTTCATAGTTATTATGTTATAATTGTTCTCATTTTTATTTATCAGTATTAATAAAACATTAATTTTAACTAATTATTTAACAACAAATATTGAATGGTGCATACTTTTAATACTAAATATTTGTCATTTATTTCATGCTTTTTAGATTTTTCAACGAAAAAAAAATGTGTCTTGTATGTATTAGTTACAAACATATTGTCTCAGGTTTTGTTTCTTCATAAATTGAGCAACAATAAATATATGTCGTGTGTTTTTCTAATATCGATTATAAATATTGGTCTTTAATATTTTTTTATATTTATTAATGACAACTATTTATTTCGTATTTTGTATATCAGTGACAAGTATTTGTCTCATTTTTTTTATATTTCATTCTATGACAAATTTTTGTTCCGATGTTTTTTATATTTATCCATAATAAATATTTTTCCTATGTTGCTTTTATGTATCAATGATAAATATGTGTTCCATATTTTTTAATATTTATCAATGACATATATGTGTCTTGTATTTTATTTATGTATCAATAACATATATTTGATCTATATTTTTTATATTTATCAGTAGTAAATATCTATTTTCGTATTTTTTATATTTTTTAGTGAAATATTTATTTTGTATTTTTTTTAATATTTACTTATTAGAAATATTTGTCTTGTATTGTTTTTATGTATCGATGATAAATATTAGTTATATTTTTATATATATATATATATATATATATATATTTATCTATTATAAATATGTATCTCATATTTTTTTTATATGTATCGATGATAAGTGTTTATCCTGTAATTATAATTTATTTTATCATTGACAAATAAGTGTCATATATTTTGTATGTATGAATAACAAATATTTATCACATGTTGTTTTATGTTTATTAGTGGTAAATATGTGTCTCGTTTTTATTTATTTGTATTTATCATTGTTAAATATATGTGCCATATATACATATATATTTTTTTATCAATAACGTATATTTGTCCAATATTTTTATATTTATCAGCGATAAATATTTATCTTGTATTTTTTTATATTTATCAGTGATATTTGTGATAAATATTTGTCATATACTATTTTTATGTATCAATGATAAATATTTATTTCATGTTTTTTATATTTACTGATCATAGATGATTTTTCCATTTTTTTATATTTATCATTGATAAATGTTTATCTCGTGATTTTTTAAAAGTTATCGATGTAAAATATGTGTCTCGTATTTATCCGACATTATTTTATGTTTCTTAGACACATATTTTTTTGACTTTATTTTATATTTATTAGTAATAAATATTTGTTACGTGTTTTTTTATATTTACAAGTGATAAATATCTATCTCATGTTGTTATATTTTATGTTTTTTTTTTTATATTTATGACAAATATTTATTCAATATAAAAGATATATGTCCCGCATTTCTATATTTGTCGGTTATAATTCTTTTCCATATTTTTTATATTTTTTTAAGGATAAATATTAATCTCGTTATTTTTTTATATAAATTTATCAGTAAAAAATGTGTGTCTCTTATTTTTTTTTTATGTATCCAAGACAAGTATTTGTTTAATATTTTCAATATTCATTAGTAATAAATAGTTGCTTCGTATTTTTAAAAATTTATCGGCGACAAATATATGTTATGTACTTTTATATCAATATTTTATATTTCTCTCTTTTTATTTATATATAGAAAACTTATATTTGTCTGATATTTTGATATCTATCAATGATAAATATTTATTTTGTAATATTTTATATTTATCATTATAAATATTTATCCCATGTTTTTAATATATACATGTGTGACAAATATTTGTCTCGTTTTTATACATATTGGTTCCAAATATTTTTTATATTTTTATGATTGGTAAATATTTATCTATTGATTTATTTTTAATTTATCAATAAAAAATATGTGTTCCGTATTTTTTTTATGTACTACTTATAAATATTTGTCTGATATTTTTTTTTTATGTTTATTAGTGATAACTATTTGTTTGCATTTTTTTTACATTTAACGATGACAAATATATGTCATATATATATATATATTTTGTATATATCGATAACATATATTTGTCTAAAGTTTTTATATTTATTTCATAATTTTTTTTATATTTATCAATTATACAAATTTATCCCATGCTTTTAATATGTACATTTGTGAAAAATATTTGTCTCATATTGTTTTTTTGTATCAATGATAAATATTTATTATGTATTTTTATATTTATCAATTACAAATAATTTGTTCATATTTTTTTAAAAAATTGTCGATAAAAAATGTGTCTAATATTTTTTTTTTATGTGTGATGAACAAATAATTTTTCAATATTTTTTATATTTATTAATGATAAATATTTGCATCATTTTTTTTTTAATATTATCGGTGACATATGTGTTTTGTATTTTTTTATAGGTGCATAACCTATATTTATGTTTTATTTGTTATATTTAACGATGATAAATATATATTTTATTATATTTTTACATTTTCAATTTTAAATTTTATTAACTTCTATTGTATAAAGTTTCTCTCATTTTATTTTTCTTTTTTAAAAAATAAATCATAGACTCTTATATTATATTAAAATATTATAAAATAAATTTTGTTATTACATAATCTATCTATTGTTATATTATTATTTTTCCTTAAATCAATCAGGGACTCTTATATTAAAATTATAAAACTTAATATTAACATATTATAAAGTAAATTTAATTATTGATACATAAAAAATATAAAAATTATATATAATTTTTTATTTATTTATTTGCCTCCACAAATGATTGATTAGAATGCTTCGTTCATCATTTTTCGATGCAATATACTTGAGCACCGCGCAGTCTCTTAGTTATTTCTGCTCATTCATTGCTCAACACATATCACACTCGATGCAACTTTCGTTTAACTAGACACTTATTTTTCAATGCAATAAATTAATCGTTTAATAATTAATTCATTTATAAAAAAAAATATTTTAAAATAAATAATTTTTTTAATTTTCAAATCACATTTTTCATTGTACTATTAATAAATGTTATTTATATAATTTTTATTATAATATTTTTTTAATTTTTTAGTTATATAATTTAATTAATATTATTTATATTATTTTTGATACAATATATTTATTACACTGATAATATAGTAATAGTTAAAAAGAATAATTTAATAAAAATAATATTATCTCATTTTCATTTATATTTTTTTAATATATATAAAATGATGAAATGTTTTAATTATTTTAAAACACATTTAGTGATTTTTATCATTTCAATCTTGATAAGACATTTTTTACTTGATTGTCGTGTTAGTGACATGACTGACATATTTGGTATGTTCTAAAGGCGACATAAGAAAACATTGTTATAAAATATCCATGTTATACAAAGAGTTATAACAATTAATCTGATTAATATTGTCTAACACAACACTGGGCTGTCCATAAGATTTTGAATGTCATTAATTTGGTGTCCTATGGGATGTGGTAGTGACTTGTTATTCATGCTAGGGGCTTGATTGACTGCACTGTTTGGCTTGATTTTCTTGCTGTTGATATGTTCTCATTGCAGCACCTTTTTCAAGTTTTACAAGGAGTTAACAAATTAACCAATCACAATAAACCTTATTAATATTTTCTTAAATTACACTCTACAAAACAAGAAAAACAATGTTTCTTATCCAAAGAAGTTTACTTTTCAATAAAAGACAACTTTTGGAAAGCTTTCATATTATGCACACACTTTCAGTATTATCTTCTAATAGTTGTAGTTTATGGATTTTTTTTATCTATTACACAAACGGTGAAGGTTTTGTATTTTATTATTATTATTATTATTATTATTATTATTATTATTATTATTATTATTTATAATAGCTAATTTCTATTAAGTTACATAATTTTTTCAAAGATTAAGGAAACAGAAATCATCATCTTCTAAACATCATCTTCCACGAAAGTTTTCATTTTAAGGAAAGAACATTTTGAATGACAAAATGATCTTCAAACAACATCAGCAAGTTCAGATGGTCTCCTTGTCACCTTGACCTCACAAAACAGGTGGGGGGTGTAATTAGGCCAAGAGTTTTCACAAAATATTTTGTTGATCACCTTTTATAGCCAACAATGCAGTTCCATAAGCAGCTTCTGTTTGACTTGCACGACTCACAGGTAAACCAAGCACCCTCTCTCGTATCTTTGTCCACTTCTCATTTTTTGCTCCTCCACCGGCTGTGAAAACTTGATCTACCTCGGTTGCACCTAGCTCCTTTAGCAATCCATATCCCTTTGCCTAAAATACCATTCAAGAGTGCTTCATATTAGGCTCTAGTGGATGAGTGCATTCTATGAAGCACTGACACGGACTCATACACAACACTGACACTAATACATCAATACCGATAATAATTTAAAAAATAAAAATAATTGAATGTAAAATGTGTTGGTATTGTACCGGTGTTAGGCACAAACATGTGTCGAACACCGAATACGCCTTCAATTTGAGGCGTTGGTGCTACCCAAAGGATAAAAGCAATAAATTATGAAACACAGTCTAAAATATGTCAATAAGATTTTTACCTCTATACGTGCAATCGATTCCAAAATCCCATGCAAGTATTCAACATCATTTTCTGGACGTGGAAGTAGCCTGCCCAAAAAATTAAATTTCATCAGTTACTCCTAATATGCAAAGTAAAATGAGACTTGGTTGGTGGTCACACACGAACACATGAGTTTGCTTTGATTATGGTATGGTGTTACTTCTGTTACATCTAGCAGAACCAAATTTGGCTTTGTCACTCAAACTTAAATGAACCAACACTAAATATGATTCTTTATATGGAACTTGATATGTACTTTCTCCTTACTAAAATTGGCTAAGTCATCAACCGTAATAAAGACACAAGGAAATGTCAAAGAGTGTCCTTGGGGACCCTTGTTAGGGATTGAAAAATAGAAAGTATTAAATGAAAAGTAATGTTTTCAAAAGCTCCTAATAAATACTGTACTTTTTATTGAAGATTCTCTATTTGTTAATTTCTTAACAGTGCCTTGAGCAAGACCGACAAGAAACCATGAACAATGTAGTAATATTCTAATGACAGTCAAGTCATGTGTTGTAGTGCAATTAAATGCATTCTGATTATACTTACTTAAGAAGTGCCCCATCAAGAACGAACTTGCATTTATGGAACATGTAATGACTAAGCATTGCATATTTCAACAATGTCAGAAATTAATAATGCTTGGCTATTTCAGTCTCATAGTGCTTTTCTTACAAACTGGAGATTTTGGAGGCCATTCTCATTAACTAACTTTTGATCCTTCACAGGATGATTTGTAACCTTAATGAAATGGCAGAGAAGATAGTATTCTTGAAACAAAAGGAATTGCTGGTTCTGAAAGCCTACCATTGACAATGACATGATTTCAAATTTATTTGAAAATCTAATTTAAAATAAATCTAGAATTAAATAAAATTATAAAGAAGATTACATAAAAGCTAAATTGAAATTGAATTCCAAAAAATGGACCGTTCCAATAGAAAGTAGAAAGGATTCAGTACCTTGGAGCTAAATCTGGATCTGCAACCGGAAATCTTTCACCAGCTTTTGGCAGAGGATAGTAGTCCAGAAGAGAGATTTGCGAGGGATCGATTTGTTCACTCAGTTTCTCTAGTTGATCATCAGTGAATAGCTGTCTAAGAACAACTCCACCAGTGTTTGAAGCACCACCAACAAGCCATTTATCATCGAGGCGATGGCTATACACCCCAAACCGAGAATCTTCAATTCTTGTGTTGCTTAATAGTTTGATAGCAAGTGTTGAACCCAATGAAGTGACCTAAACAAGCATTTTGAGAAACACATTGAGTCATAAAAAGCTAATGTGGTTGCATATATAAAGTAACATGATCTTGTAATGGTGTAGTAGAAAGACTTCAGTGCAAAATTATAATGGAAGCACATAAAAATTTCCATTGTTGAAGCTATACATTATTTTTGGATGAACTGAACATGAAATGTGAAAAAAAATTGAATCCATGATTCTAAGTTATCTTTCTAAATTTCATAATTTGTTTATCAGGAGAAATAACATGAATAAATAACTAACATGGGATAAGTTTAATAAGAAATTACAGCTTCTCCAGGTTGAGTAGCCTGAGCTGCAAGAAATGCAGCTATACTATCAGTGGTTCCGGTGCATACAACACAGTCCTTCTGAAAACCTGAAAGGACATGTACTATGTATATGATTTTCAATTTCATAGCAGCAAAAGTTTTAACCAGGAAGTTAAGGAAAATCCAATTCCATTACATCACAACAATAAATAAGACCAGAAAGTTGTGTTATTTGTGCATCAATTTTATCGGTGGCCCGGACCAGTTGGAAAAGCAGTGTGCCTCAACTCTCAAGAAGACACTTATCCAAAGAGAGAAGAATATTGACATAATGTTGCACAGTTCAAATTTGAAAGAGAACTTTATAACCATATCAATAAGCATTAGCCCTAAAAACTGTGGTTGGAACCTAACAATTTAAATTTAATATTGTTTTTCTGAATTGTAACATCCTGAACTACTTTAAGGATCGTCGACTCTCCCCACAAACCAACACATTACACATGTATTCTCCAGGTGTTATGTCCTCACTCACATACTTTTTGGAAAAGTGTTGCTTGGTACAGATTCTCATACAACTGCGATTCATATAATTGAAGAAAACTTACCAAATTTATTTCTAAGTTCTTCTTTTAAACAAGCAATTGGAGTTCCTGGGGCAACAACTGAAGGCAAAAGATTATAATATGGTTGACAAACTAGCCACGATGGATATGAGTCCACTTCAGGATCGTATCCAACCTGCCAAGACATAAAACAATTGATTAATTTTCCAACTCAGATAATCGCAATAGAAACATAATTATCCTAGCTATAAAAAACAGATAATATGTTAGAGCTAATTAAATTATGCCTTTAGAGCATTATTATAATCTGAAACTCCAAGTTTTCCATGAAGAAGCCACAAAAGCCAATCTGCTTGGTGCAACAACAGAGCTGATTTTTTGTTTGAACCGTCACGATTCCACCACGAGACGAGCTTACACAGAGTGGACGGCGCAGAGCATACTGTATGATTTGGAGGGGCAATGGATTTAACAGCAGGTAGTGCTTCAGGACAACTCTCATTATAAAGAAAAGGTCTCCACAATGGTTCTCCTGTGTCACTGCAGTATCAGATTAACATTCCCACTTCAGAATCAGAATTCATATACAATCTTAATTAAGTTAAAACACACACGTATAAAATTGATTCTTTACCTATCAACAATGATAGTAGTTGCAGATGTGCCATCAATAGAAATGGACACAATGTGTTTGCGAATGTTAAGTGGGATATCTTCAAGCAACAAAAAAAGTGTCTCCTTCCATGAGCGTACCCAATCACGTGACTCTCCATTCTTTCTAGACAAGAGAAACACAAACCTCAGCATACTTTGGTACATTTAATTTAGTCCGCGAAATTGTAGAATGTTGTCAACTTAACGAAATTCCAAAATAATCTCTAAATTTGAAAATTGTCGATCACATTGGTCCCTAGCACCGTGACAAACACCAAGTTTAATTGACCAGTCGAAAAAGGACTACTAATTTCGATTTCAGGAACTATTTTGAACTATGAATTGTTTTAGAGATAAAATTGACAAGCATTATAATTTCATGGACTGAATTGATGATTTAAGTGTACGTTTGGATCAGCTTCAACAAAATCACGGTGTCACCGTGATTTTGACAAATTAACTGGCACTGCTCATCCAAACTTACACAAAATACAATTACAATAACTAATTAATAGTTGCATCGAGAAAAGTGTGAAACTCCAATTATTGAGATATGAAATTAAGAAAAAGTGAGCAAAAATGAAATTAAAGAGGGAATTAAAATGCTACCGAGTATAGAGGATAGTGTCTCTTAGCTTCGGCTTGAATTGTGCCAAGGTTGTTGACAATGGCAAACCTGGCACCGGAAGTGCCAAAGTCCAAACCGAGATAGAGTCTTTCACTTGCTCCCACACTCACTTCTGATCGCTTCTTATTATTTCCGTTTCTCATATTCATTGATAAAACCCTTCGTTTATTACATATTAATAAACCGTTTCCTGGTAGGAATAATAGTATATATGAAAGTATTATTGCTATTGGAGTCTACTGTGGAAGATAATGATAAAAATAAATAAAAAAGAGTGGTTGCTTTACATTTCATACCAAATTTTGGAGTATATGTCAAAGATGATAAAATGGTGCTTGCTGGGTGGCTCATTTTCCCCGTAGGAAAGTAACAAGGATAGAGAACTGGACTGATATAGATCAACTAATTTAAGCTGAGGTTAAAGAATTTGAGGTTGTGAGTTTAAATTTAAATAAAAAATGCTACCATATTATTACAACTTTGTCGATTTAGTGGGATTTTACATGAATGAGTTTTAATTTCTATCAAATTTTAAATATTATCATTTTTTTCTTCGCTTTTTAATCTTTACAGTATTTTTTTAATAATATTTTTAGTCTATATACAATTAAAATGATTGACGGCTTTTTATTTAAATGACATCAAATTTTCCACATGCACTTTTATATCTTATGATTGCAGTCTTATTATATTATAGGTCTAGATTTATGTTATTTTGAGATCTATAATTTTATGTCACTTAAAAATATTTAGTCAATCCTTTATTAAAATTTTCAATTGTTTTGTAAGAGAGGTATTAAAATTTCCAATTGTTTTGTTGGAGAGGTATGTATGATATTCTAAACATGTTTTGTAAAAAAGTATTCAAATTTGAATAATACATATGACTTAACTTATGAGTTATAAAGACTTAAATTTTTGTTGAAAATTATAGTAAGTATTGAAAGTCGAAGAAATTTTTTATAAGAACTATTTCAATCTTACCGTATTTATGAAACATGTTATGTTATGCTTCATATACGAGTCATAACGGTTTAGTCTCTGATCAAAGTTAATAGATTAAAAGGTTTGTGAGTCGTTGTGAAAGTACCAAACTCTTGTTTCTCATATACAGAGTCAATGATTCAAAGTGGATTGAGAATGATGACCGGATTGGTAAAGTGGTAGGACAACAATTCGTCTACGTGGTGTAGCGATGTATGTAAATACTCTAACACTTAAGTCGCTTAGGATAGACTATGTATACCTTGACAATGTATGAACAATGATACTTATAATGATTTCAGACCTTTGCTAATATAGTAACGTAACGTTTGCATCCTCAATAAATGTTGTGCCGCAATCTCCATCTTGTATTTCCTTTTATTCGTTAGAATTAAGATCGGTGAGAGATAAATTATTCTCAAAGATGTTATACAGTGAAATTTAGTTCTTAAATGGTATTCCTAGCAAGTTAGATTGTAGTCTAATACCAAACATGAACTAAACAAAATTTTAAAAGTTTATATAGACTTAAAAATATAATTAAACATTTAGTTTTTATAATCGGGAAAAATATTTTCCACTCTTCACTTCAAACACACATATAAAAAAAGTGAATTTATCTAATTAAGTTCACTCTCAGACAAAACATGTAGTTTGAAGTACATTAAGCACATCTAGTTTTTCTAGAAATGTGGTGTAGATAATTTTCACATCCCACCATTATCTCTAGAAATGTGGCGTTGATAGTTTCATGTCCCAAAAGCATAATTTACATTCAATAAATCTGTTTTCAAAATGCATAATTTAATTTTGTTTTCGGAAATTATGTTCCAGATGATTTAAAAAAAAATTGTGGGAATTAATTACTTAAAAACAAATTTATGCATTATATAAAACAAATTTCTAAATTCATATATCCGTGTTTCGGAAATTAATTTTTAGAAAGTATTAAAGAAATCCAGATTTAAATTTTTGGAACACATCGTAACTTGGTTGTGAAAAGAAAAATCTTATATATTTTAGGTAAAAGAAATTAAAGAAACAGAAAGGAGTGTATAGAAGCAAAAGGAGGTGTATTTTGTAAATACCAAACTTTATACACAAAAAAGAGCCCATAATTATCTGCCTTTCCGCGAAGCTCTTCATGGCCCACTGGCGATAGTTGTTCTAATTTTATTTTTTTTAGTGCAAGATAAATGTTCCAATTTATTAGCATCATGAGTTGTATGAGTATATTGTTTCTTAGATAGGGTAACTAAATTCCCACACACTAAATAAGAAAGAGT